>NC_071121.1:28405000-28412500 GCF_024256425.1 Clarias gariepinus | reverse complement strand
TTATTAAAGAATTTTGACAGGATGATGGAGAGATAACGAGTGTGTGTGTGTGTGTGTGTGTGTGTGTGTGTGTGTGTGAGAGAGAGAGAGAGAGGAAGAGGGAGGTGGATTGCTTTGGCATGACCATGTTTCTACTCATTTTTTGTTTTTTTCACACATCAGCACACATCAAAGTCTGTGTGTGTGTGTGTGTGTGTGTGTGTGTGTGTGTGTGTGTGTGAGTGTGAGAGAGAGCGAGAGAGAGAAAGAGACACGGGGTTAATCCCATTTGCCATGGACATGCAGCTTCTTCTCCCTGTAAAATGCATTTCGTCATGGAGATATTAAGATCAGGATGTGTTAGGAGTGTGTGTGTGTGTGTGTGTGTGTGTTGGGGGGGGGCGGGGTCATGACATCATCCTGTCTCAGTGTGTTCAACCTGCTGCAGAAGATCATCTCTGGGCCACTGAAGTGTGTGCGTGCGTGCGTGTGCGTGTGTGTGTGTGTGTGTGTGTGCGTGTGCATGCTTCATTAAAAAGGTGTGTCTTTGTGGGTTAAATATGTTCCTGGCTTTGATGTTTATCAGGACGGATAATTAAACACAGTTCAGTGTTCAGAAGTCGTCTGGAGAACTCAGATAGCTGTGTGTGTGTCTATGTGTGTATCTGTGTGTGTGTGTGTGTGTGTGTGTGTATACACACGTGTTAGAACACACACTCATGGTTTAGGGTTTAAAACACAGAGAGCATGTAAACACACACTTCATATTGTAGCTCCTCCCACCAGAGGGAGGAGCTCGGCGTGTAATTGAGGATCTTGCCGATGATTGATGTTACGCAGGACGTCTGCACACACACACACGTTTCAGAAACACTGATTTTCTTCCTGTGTGTGTGTGTGTGTGTGTGTGTGTGTGTGTGGTGATGTGCTGTCATATGCAAAGCACATTCTTGATACAGCTCATTTGCATGCAGCGACGCCCACAAAACTCCATAAAAGCTAAAGTGCACAGAGAGGAGAAGTGCTAAAAAGGAAGACCTCTATTATTTATATATACATAGATAGAGATATAGATAGATAGATAGATAGATGGATGGATAAAAGATCCAGACTTCAAAGCTATGCTAGACGTCTGTCAGTATGTGGGGTCGTCTGCTAGACACTTTGATCCTCATCCTCATCTTCATCATCTTTATCATCATCAGTTAGAGCTCAGTCAGAACAGGGCAGGATCCTGCAGGTTAGAGGCTCTGAGCTCCATCAGCTCCAGGGTTAGATCACTTGGTGTGTGTGTGTGTGTGTGTGTGTGACGTTACACACGCTCTCAGGAGCACAAACAGGAGAGCAGCGGCTTTTTCAGAACTTTATGATGATGAAATTTCTTGTGTAAACAATCACACTGATGATTTATGAATAAATCCTTTATATCCGGTTTAATAATCAAGCCTCGCTGTATCTTTAGTAAACGTTTCGTTATAGATAATTATTTATTTAACTTTATGTGTTTTTGTAATCCATCATCGTTATACAGTATGTAACACTGAAAATCACTGTGTGTGTGTGTCCTCGTTCTGACTCATCTGTCTGCTCTGTCCTTCATCTCTCTCTCTCTCATCACTTTTCCTCCAGCAGTGGGTTCAGTCTGTGTAAAGTTTTTTTCTGTTTAAAGGACAGACTTTAAATATTTTAGTCGTTATTAAGATGAGTGTGAGAGCGAGTCCCCTCACAGCGTCCTCACAAACCAGAGTCAGGTTTTGGACGGTTGGCGTTACATGCTCTTGTAAGTGATGTCAGGTGTTGGACGTCGATGCTAATGCTTACTCTACCGAGACCGTGAAGGTGATGGGGGCGGAGCTTTGTTTTTGTTGGTGAAAACAGAGGGCGGAGTCAAAAAGTAAAAAAAAAAAATTAAAAAAAGTCCTATTAAACCCTTTGTCGTTACTATATAGATTAAATTTTGATGTTTTATGCCCCTTTAAAAGAAGCATGTGGGCGTGTGTGTGTGTGTGTGTGTGTGTGGATTTCTTTGATGTGTGGTTGTAGAGAAAGACAGACAAAAGGAAAGAGGGAGAGAGAGATCATCCTTTATTCGTTGCTCTGCAGGTCTGAGTGTGTGAGTGAAGCGAGCGGAGACTCCGGAACACCGATGACATCATCTGATACACAAATGAAGAGTAAACACTTAGTGTACACATGTTAGAATTACTGGGAAAGTTACAGCACATGGGAGCTGAGAGGGATGGAGAGAGAGAGAGAGAGAGAGAGAGCGGGGAAATATTAACAATCGACTACGAACCGCTCACAGAAAGGTTCTCTAAAACTGTGAAACACAAAACTCCAGAAAAAAAGAGAGAATTAAAGGAAGGAAGAGGAGGAGAGGAAGAATAACGGAAAGAAAGATTAAAATGAGATTAAAAAAAGAAAGAAGAAACAAGAAGGATGGAGAGAGAGGAGGGGAGGTGGGGGAAGTGAATAAAGAAAATGAGTCGAAATACAGAACAAACAACAGCTATATTGCTGTGTGTGTGTGTGTGTGTGTGTGTGTTAGATGATCTTTGATCTAAAGTGCAGGCAGAGCAGTTAAATAGAGAAGCTGCATTATATTCTTTTATTCCTTCATCCTTTCATCTTTGTGTCTGACACACACACACACACACACACACACACACAGTCTGATTTTTATCTGATTTCAGTGGTCATCAGATTAGACTGCTAGTCATGTGATCATGTCCTCTGTGATGTCATCAGTGAAGTGGGTTCGCGCTAACGATCAGATTATTCTGCTTTAAGAATTGTTTATTGTAACTTTATCCGAGCAACAGAACCAATCAACAGATAAACGTGTCTTCGTTACTATGGAAACTTGTGTGGTTTCATGCTAAATTTTCCAGCCTGCGCGCGGTGCTGTTCACCTCCTAGCGTCTCAGCTAATATACGTACAAACACCGCAAAAAGTTTGAGCGAGCTACCTGGATGTAACCATGGAAACCATTTTAAACGATAATCAGCGTGTCGGGTCTCTCTGTACACACACCGTATCAAACATCACAGACTTGCCGGGTTATTGTATGATTTGCTCTGTGTGTGTGTGTGTGTGTGTAATGAGTGTTTAGGGTTTGTACCTGTGTACACTACAGCATGCAGCAGGTTTATCATGAACACACACACTCGGAGGAATAAAGCTCAGGCTTAGAGCTCTAATTGGTTTGGTTTGTAAAGATCAGAGTGAACATGATCTCTCTCTATCACACACACACACACACACACACACACACAGGGACAAATCTACAGTGTGCGAGGTTTACAATTACCTGAGTCTGAACAAGTCCATGTGGCTTTTGAAGCCCAACCACAGGTGTGTGTGTGTGTGTGTGTGTGTGTGTGTGTGTGTGTGTCCATGAGGGAGGGAGAGACAGACAGAAGCACTTTGTACCTGATCCACTCAGATTGTTTTTAATGTGTGTGTGTGTGTGTGTGTGTGTGCATGCTTGTCTGCCCGTTTCAATAAAATTCAATTTTATTTGTATAGCGCTTTTAACAACGGTCATCGTCTCAAAGCAGCTTAGTGTTAGGCTGCTGGACGTTCAGTATAACAAAAGTTGTCCAAGTTATCATGGAGTCCAGTTCAGGACAGGGACGAGTCAGCAGGTGTAGAGGACAGAGGGGGGTCTGGATCACTGGGAGCTCAGGAGCAGCGTATGTAGATCCAAACCATCATGAAGCAGAATCCAGCTGGAGGTGGTCCTTCTTTGGAGGATCTTCGCAGAGTTGGCCTCTGTCTACTGGAAAGAGGAAGAACAAGTGGAAAAGAATTAGTGTAGATGCCGTTCAGGATATTAGCAGCACTAGATGAGAGTGTGCATTTAGATATACTGGAGTGTCACCCAATGGTGATGGGCGTGCGCTCAAATCTATTATCGCTCCTCGCTTACTCCGTAGGCTCCCTAGTTAGGCAGCACCCCTTTTCTGCAGGTATGCAAAGGGACGGAGCCGCCTATTTGGGCTGGCTGGCGATAATTAATGTTAATAGGCGCTCTGGCTTGCCCCGCATTATAAAAGCAAAGTGCAGAGTTTAGTCCGGGGTCCGAGATGGACGTAAAGAGACGTGCAGTGGAGTTGGAGAGAGTGGCAAGCGAGTGGGGCAATATGACACGCCCCAGGGACTTTAAAGAGGAGGCTGGAATTCCGCCCTTTGATCTCCGCACACAGCGTGGGAAAGAACTGCGTGAGCTCTCGCAGCACCTTCACGTCCCCACCGCGAGGAAGACCGCGTTAAGGCCCCCGATCCCAGCCGGGAAAGCCGCACAGCTGACGGACATCAGCGAGGACTCCCGCCTAAGGCCGCGCCCAGAGAGCTGGGAGGGGCCAGGCCGGCCATCAACAGCAGGAGTAGAATCGTTTAGGGGAGCGTGCAGGAGCTCTGCCTCCGCGTGTTCTGTTCTGTTACTCCGCCCACCGCCACCTTTCACCAGCTGTGTGCCCGCATGCCAGCTAGGCACTGCCCCCCGGACCTGCACATGCACATTCCTTCCTTTCCCTTTCTTACCGCCCTCCCTCCTTTAACCCTTTCCTTCCCAATATTACCCAAATCAATTACCCTTTTTCCCGTTAGACCTCGCCTCGTGTCCGTGCTTTATGGTGCTGCCTGTGCACATACTGTAGGGTCGAACCCGTTACAGGAGTAAGAGGTTATATGATGAATTATGTGTATGCTAGATTAAAGAGATGTGTCTGGGCCCTGAACATTATCAGGAAGGCTATTCCAAAACTTAGGAGTTAAATATGAGAACACTCTGCCTTCTTTTGTAGATTTTGATATTATGGGAACTACCGGAAGTCCAGAGTTTTGTGATCTTAAGGAGCGTGGTGGATTATAGCGTATCAGAAGACTGGTTAGGTATGTGTGAGCTAAACCATTTAAAGCCTTGTATGTAAGTAATACTATTTTGTAATTAATTCTAAACTGAACAGGTAGCCAGTGCAGGGATGATAATATTGGGGTTATATGATCAGATTTTCTGAATCTAGTGAGAACCCTGGCGGCTGCATTTTGGACTAACTGTAGCTTGTTTATTGAGGATGCAGGACAACCACCTAGTAATGCATTACAATAGTCCAGTCTGGAGGTCATGAAAGCATGAACTAGCTTTTCTGCATCAGATACGGATAGGATACTCCTAAGTTTGGCAATATTTCTAAGATGGAAAAAGGCTGTTTTTGTGATATTAGAAATATGATTTTCAAAAGACAAGTTACTGTCTAATATTACGCCCAGGTCTTTTACTGTTGAGCTGGTAGTAACAGTACATCCTTCTAAACGCAGGCTGAATTGTGAGAGCTGTTGTGTGCTGGTTTTTGGGCCGATGAGTAATATCTCTGTCTTATCTGAGTTTAGTAAACAAAATTTTCAGTCATCCAATCTTTTATATCCTGCACACAATCAGATAATCTGGACTTTGGTATTTCGTCTGGTTTTGTTGATGTATAACTGGGTATCTTTTTTTGCTCATTGTGCTCCTACTGTTATTTCTGTGACCTGATTGGCTGTTACGGGTTAAAGGTGTTATTTTTTTCAGTCTAATTGCGTGTTATTTATTTGAATGTTAGATTGCCCTCACACACACACACACACACACACACACACGAGGACCCAGGTCTTTTTCTCATAGGGTGAAACGTCTCCATTACACTGCTAATCCGACTATTAAAACCCTTTTTCTTTCAGCATGTGTGTGTGTGTGTGTGTGTGTGTGTGTGTGTGTTTTATGCTCATTTGCCTGCAGAAATCAGGAACGTCTAGACCGTGAGGCCCCTGAAGGGCATAACAGAGCCGTCATTCTCACACACACACAAACACACACACACACACACACACACACACACACACACATACACATGCAGCTCAAATATATACCAAGACTAACTGTATAAGAAAATAGTGTGTGGTCTGGGACACGCCCACAGTGCAGCGATGTTCTTTGGGATCTGCTCTCAGTGCAGTTACCTGGTGTGTTATTTGGGACACGCCCACAGTGCAGTTACTTGGTGTGTGGTTTGGGACACGCCCACAGTGCAGTTACTTGGTGTGTGTTATTTGGGACACGCCTACAGTGCAGTTACTTAGTGTGTGGTTTGGGACACGCCCACAGTGCAGTTACTTGGTGTGTGTGGTTTGGGACACGCCCACAGTGCAGTTACTTGGTGTGTGTTATTTGGGACACGCCTACAGTGCAGTTACTTGGTGTGTGTTATTTGGGACACGCCCACAGTGCAGTTACTTGGTGTGTGTTATTTGGGACACGCCCACAGTGCAGTTACTTGGTGTTTGTGGTTTGGGACACGCCCACAGTGCAGTTACTTGGTGTGTGTTATTTGGGACACGCTCACAGTGCAGTTACTTGGTGTGTGTTGTTTGGGACACGCCCACAGTGCAGTTATTTAGTGTGTGGTTTGGGACACGCCCACAGTGCAGTTACTTGGTGTGTGTGGTTTGGGACACGCCCACAGTGCAGTTCCCTGATGTGTGGTTTGGGACACGCCCACAGTGCAGTTACCTGGTGTGTTATTTGGGACACGCCCACAGTGCAGTTACCCTGATGTGTGGTTTGGGGAACGCCCACAGTGCAGTTACCTTGTGTGTTATTTAGGACACGCCCACAGTGCAGTGATGATGTTTTTTTTTTTATTGATATCTGTTTCAGAAGAGTTCGCGTTCTCCCCTGATGTCTTACCCCCACTGCCGGAGGTCCCAGTTCCCAAAGGGGCGGTGCTAAGTCGAGGGGCCTTCCGAAACCCCGCCCTCAGACACTGCTCTTCCCGCAGCATGGATTCCGCCCAGTGCAACGACCGTCCTGTCAGCTACACCTCCACCTCCTCCTCCGCCTCCTCGTCACGGGACAGTCACTGCTCGGCTGTCTTAGGCTCCACCCCTGACTGGGACCGAGACTCTGGGGCGATCCGACTTGAGCTCATCCCTGCCCGTCAGCTGGAGGAGGCGGAGCCACCGGCACCAGCCAGTCAGGATGAGGAGCGTAAAGTGGCCTACGTGGACCACGTGGTGCAGGAGATCCTGGAGACAGAGAGGACTTACGTCAAGGACCTACAGAGCATCGTCCAGGTGAGACGTGAGTGTGTGTGTGTGTGTGTGTGTGTGTGAGGTAAAGTGCACATATCCAGGTCATGACCCACAGGCCCACAGGAAGGATAAATGTCTCTTCCTTCACTTCTTAACCCCCCCTCCCCTCTCTAAAGTGAGAAAAGAAACTTTTTGTAACAGGAACACCGTTTCTGCAGACTCTCTCTCTCACACACACACACACACACACACACACACACACACACACAGGCAAATCGAGGTTGATGGATGGCTCCACTGGGGACAGAGCGGGTGAGGGATGAAAGGGTGGAAAAGCAGAATGGATGGATGGAGTAAAGTGACACGAGAAAGAAAAGTGGGTTGGAAAGAAAAAGAGCAGACGAACAGAGTAACACTTTAAATGGGTGTGTGTGTACAGGTGCACA
>NC_071121.1:28367500-28400000 GCF_024256425.1 Clarias gariepinus | reverse complement strand
CGGCAAAAACGTTATACTGATCTACTGCGTGAGGTTTTTCTTGTGTAAGTAAAAAAGGCCCCCTTTAAATCATTTTAATTGACAGTAACTTGCTAACAGCGTCAATAGCGTTATCTCACTAGTTATCTTTAGCGCTTCCCTTCATGACCCCCTAGCAGAGCGCTAACCAGCTAACCACCTGACCCATTTTAACCCCTTATTTTAATCTACTAGCCTTTAGTTAGATAACTTTGTACCTTTTATATCCCTAACTAGCATTACTTTAATTAATATTTAAAGTTTAGTTAGCATTACGTTAACGCTTAATGTCCTGTTCATTTATAATTGAGTGACATTTCTCAGGAAAATGTTGCGGTTTGTCTTTTTCTGCCTTTATAATGATTTAACTGCCGCATACTAGCGAGCTAAATAGCTAACACTTAGTAGCTAGGCTAGCTACATTAACAGATAAACACTGTATTTAGCTAGTTTAGGCTAAGTGTTCGAGTCTCTCATTGTTCTCATGACCTTCACCATCAATGTGTTTGGTGTTCCTATTATTTCCAATTTCATGTGTGTGTGTGTGTGTGTGTGTGTGTGTGTGTGTGTAGGAAATCGCCACACATCTGGAGAAGGACTCAGAGAGACATGCGGTGGTTCAGGAGGCCATCGACACCATGCAGAGGGTCGCCTGGCACATCAACGACATGAAGAGGAAACACGAGAACACTGTCAGACTGCAGGTAACGAGCGCACACACACACACACACACACACACTTAATCTGCATTTTTTCTCGAGATGAAAGTGAAAGGGTGGTGAGGAAGCTCTAACGTAAGTCTCTCTCTCTCTCTCTCGCTCCATCAGGAGATCCAGAGCTTGTTGACGAACTGGCAGGGTCCGGATCTGATCGGTTACGGCGAGCTGGTTCTGGAGGGAACGTTCCGGGTCCAGAGGGTAAAGAATGACAGAACATTCTTCCTCTTCGACAAACTCCTCCTCATCACCAAGAAACGAGAGGAGACCTACGCCTACAAGGCACACATACTGGTAACACACTCTCACACACATTTACTCACACACAAACACACACATATTCTCTCATGCAGGTCGGGACTGACTGTATCTCTGGTGTGTGTGTGTGTGTGTGTGTGTGTCTCTCCGCAGTGCTGTAACCTGATGCTGGTGGAGGTCATCCCTAAGGAGCCGCTTAGCTTCAGTGTGTTCCACTATAAGAACCCCAAACTGCAGCACACAGTGCAGGTACACACACACACACACACACACACACAGTGGAATGTCATGCCTAAGGGAAGTGTTTTGATGGATGGATTGGTGCCTTGAACTTTGGCCCAGTAACACCACACCCTGTACATAGGAGCCCCAACATGCCTGAGTGTGTGTGTGTGTGTGTGTGTGTGTGTGTGTGTAAACTCACCCCGAGGTCAACGCTGTGACAGCTGACCTGCAGGTCTCAACTTGACAGATTAAAAACATTAGCGTGTGTGTGTGAGTGTGAACGCTGTCACATTACAAACACACGAGTGTTACATTTTTAATGTTATGAAACGTTTATTATTGAATAATATTATGAGTTTTTAACAAATATCTAGTTTTAGTTAAAGGTTTGAGTGTAAATTTTAGGCCACACATCACACACACACACACACACACACACTCTATACGTCTCAGATAAATCCGCACTTCCTTTGCGTTCACAGGCCAAGTCCCAGCAGGACAAGCGAACGTGGATCCAGCACCTGAAGAGGCTCATCCTGGAGAACCATCCGGCAAAAATCCCAGCAAAGGTCCGGGCACTCAACACACACTTGGATCTCAAGATGATGTGGTACCACCGTTGTGGAACCACATCATCTTGAGATCCAGACTTGTGAAGCTGATATTAGCCACACTGGGGTTAAACACACATGCTGCTGGAGCTCGAGTTCTTGGTTCCAGGGCCCATATTCACAAAGCTTCTTAGAATTCTCTCAGAGAGCTCCTATCTTAGTGTCAAAAGCTGCTTCCGGAATGAATTATGCTCGTAATCCAAGGTTCCACTGTACATGATAATAGAACAGACAGTGAAGTCATAATGTTTGTATATAAAAAAAATTATATAATCATAACTACAGGCTACTTCACGAAAGTTTCTGTTATAGGCTAAATATCTTAAAGTTAAATAAAACAGCCAAATGTTGTCTACTATTAAAGCAACCAATTTCCACACAGTAGTTACTATATTTAAGTTCTTACATTTATTTACCAAGTTGATTTTATTACTTAAAAACCATTTCAGATTGATGGGAGCAAAATGGCTCAGTTTTTACCAGTTTACATGATTACAGGACGGTCTGTTTAAGTCGCACTTTTGGATGGTATGAAGCCAACAACCCAAGGGAGACGGAAGAAAGTAAAACAACAAGAAAACTAAATTGGACAGAAGAGCAGTGTTCACTTTTACGTTCAGTGTTTGGAGAATATTTCTTTTTTCTGCCATTTTGTCCTCTGCTATAGAAACTCTTAAGCCTCTTAAAAGTCCTCCTCTCTACTCTTAACAAGTTTGACCTTAGGAGCTGTTTTTAGGGCTGAGATGTTTCGTGAATCATTTTTATCTTCACTAAGATTTAGTCCTAAATTTAAGGGCAAATTCTAAGAAAATGTTATAACTCTAAGATTTTTCTTAGAATTTCCTCACTAGGAGCAACTTTTAGACTTAAGAAGCTTTGTGAATACGAGCCCTGGTCTTTTTGACGCTGTGTTCAGCTGAAATGAATGAGTTTTCTGTGCTCATAACCGTTTCAGTGAACCACTTTCCAGTTTCATTAATTTCTCACTAAATCTTACACAAAATGCAAAATGCCTACAAAAAAGATGTAAACTTGCTTCGCTTGGTAAAATAATTTTTTTAAGGTGTAAATTCATGAGGCGGGGCCGAGGTACCACTGTACCTTCTATTGAAAGTTCTTCTAACTGACTAAAAGTGTTTCATTTAGATCATTAAAGGATAAACCTTCTTTTAAGTTAAAATATGAAAAAAAGAACAAAATCTTTAGTTCCTGATCATGATTTACTAGTTCCTGAAAACTCACAACCTTGAAGAACGTTAGTGTAATTGGTAAGAGTTTGTACAAACCTGTCCTTACCCTAGTGTTAATGCAGATCTTGTCACTTCTCACTGCTCACCCAGTTGATGTGACCTTGTTCCCGAAATAAATTTAGGCCTTCAAAAGAAGCTCTTCTAAATGAAGTTATCCCCTGACGTCAACAATGTCCTCTAAAACTTAAAAAAAAAAAAAAAAGTACATGATGCCCTCAAAACCTCACAGGGGCCAGTTTTCAGGCTACTGGCTAATCTTAGCGCTAGACAAATGAGTATTTTTAACACTGGACCACTTCGACACTGTAAGTGGGATAAAAAATGAAAAGTAAACAGATGTTTTTTTTTTCTTTTCCACAGGCCAAGCAGGCCATTCTGGACATGGATGTGCGTAAGTATGCTCTTTATAAATCATCATCAAAATCCCGTACCTGCATTAGGACTTTTTTTGGCTGAACTGCTGTAAATAAACATTACACCATCAAACTCTTCCTTAGCTCGACAAAACCTGTAACTGGATGTTCACGTGATGGATGGGTTTTATTGTTGTGTAATGTTTGTTTACCTTCAATTCCTGCAGATCAGTGTAGCCCTGAGGGCCAGAACAGGATCAACCTCAAAGAAGGTCCTTCCCCCAGAAGAGCCCGCAGGAAGACCGGTATGATCTGCAGGATGTTAAATAACCATTTTATACATTCTTTTAATTATAAAATTATTGGAAATAACTTTTATCCTATGCTTTTCTCCTCAGAGCCCTTGTCCAAACTGCTTAAAAACAAAAATGCAAGTAAGTACAACTACAAATGTAAAAAATCTAAAGTTTAAGATTACAGAATGTTAGTAAAAATTGTATATTGGCATCTGACATGGTTATTGAGTGAATTCTGTTTTCAATTTTTATTAACAGTATCCAGTCCAGATATACAGAAGGTATTAACCTTTGGTCTTTTTTTTTTTTAAACACGCACAAAGGAAGCAAGAAGAGTCATTTTTTAATTAATTTTTTTCCTGGATTTCTTACAGCGAAGCAGTTTTGGTGCAACCCTTCTGTCTCCTGTAGTCCACCTGGGCACTATTGGTCGATCTCGCAGTCTCGTCAGCCAATCACAGGAGTCACTGGACCCTGGTGACCATGGTGACCACAGTGATGTGGACGAAGTGTTACATCCACAGGATGCTGATGATGAAGATGACAGTGGACTGGTGAGTCCTAATTAGACCTGTAACCTTTAAAACTAATGGATTATATGTAGGGTCAATTTTAAGTTATGATTGAACTTTATAATCTTCCCTCTAATGATCTAGACAAATTGTCAGAAAAGTAACACAGTAAATTAAAAGGAATGTTATTAATTGTTTTGTTGTCTGCTGGTTTACTGGGAATTCAGTCCTAATTTTGAGCTAAATCTTGTTTAGAGTTCTGGAGGTAAGCTACGTGTACCTGGAAAAAGTAGCAGGAAAAGGCTAAACGCCCAGGTGTCTGTGGACAGCATCGACCGGTGGAAGAACCACAGCCTTGACCATATTGATTTACAGGTGAGATCAACACAACCAAGAACCACACACACACAAAATTTGTAGTAAAAACATGCTAATTTTTGATTATTCTTTCCCAGACGGCCAAAGAGTCTCTGCAGAAGGAGACGGTGCATACACCCATCCTACGGGTGACCTGTCCTCCTGAAACACGGGCTGATGATCCCTTCTCTCAGTTGCTGGGATCAAGCAGTGGACATTCTGTTCCAAACATATGGGCAGACCACAAAGTGCGTCGAGCCATGTTCCCTACTCGGCAAAAGACAGTCCAAATCGATGACGATGAAGACATTTATCAGATGTTTGTACCCACTGAGAATGATACAAGTGGGCACGATGTAGAAAGCGATCATGACACATTGGACGATCGTCCTGGACGACCAAGTAGCTGGGATGTTGAAAAAATGCAGTCGGTGCAGTTAGACCTCCCAGCCAGCAGGGGGAAAGTTTTACGCAGGGCAAGTAGCGTTGGAGAGCAACAAAGCGAGCGACAAAGTCCTACAAAGAAAGTGGTCCTCAAAGAGGAAGTGCACAGTAACACAGAGTCATCTAGTAACGAGATATCCGGATCGTCATCGGCGGAACAGTTGACGATCGACGACATTGAGAATGTTTACGATAATATTAGCTACGAAGAACTGCAGGCCATGGGACTGATTCGAAAGGATCCAGAGGTTAACCAGTCCTCTTCTGAGGTGAAACTGGTTGTACCACCACAAATCTTAGTTTCTCCGGTTGAAATAGAGAGCTCATCTGAAAGCAACAGGTCCTCAGGCCAAGAGGGGGCACCATTTGAATCGTCCAATGTGCAGACACCAGAGGAAGAGGAAAATGTCTATGATACTATTGTGTTCCGTGAACTGCCACCTTCTGGCAATGGGACGGGTAGAGGAAATAAACAACCAGCCAAACAGGAAAATGCACAATCACCCAAGACAGACTGGACAGTTAGTCAGAACACAGGAACAGTTGTTTCTGATGAAATACCAAATGTGGATTACAGCAAAGTAGCAAATCGACCTCTTCCTGGGATTCCTTCTGTTTCAGTTAGTGATATCGAAATACCATTAACTGTGGATAAACCGTCTGTACAGTCTGTAGCTGATCACATGTCAGAGCAAGTTGATGAGATCTGGAATGATCTGGAAAACTATATCCGAAATAATGAAAAGAAAGCTGACAAGCTCCCTGCAGCTTTTCCTGTTAATAGACCAGAGTCACCACATAAGATGTGTGATGCTCAGGGAAGAACGGAAAGTTCTTCAGATAAATTACACAGCTCTCCAACAAAGGCAGTCAACTCCCAGCTGAAATCACAAGACTCCCATGACAAGACTCGAAAATTAAATCAATCGCCCAACAAAAAGTGTAATTCTGGACGGAAAGCTAGTGACTCTCATGTCAAAACAGATGGTGCTAAGAAGGTGAAGAAAATCACATCATCTCCCACTTCTCCATCCTTCCACCCCATTCCAACATTCAAATTCCCAGTGCTGAGTGTTCCCAAACTTGTAAGAGAGCCTACATTTGAGATTGATGAACCTGAGTCCCCTCCATCTACACCACCTGGTACACCTGCAGCCTTCAGCCCTGCTCCCCATGTCTCCAGCCCTGCTCCCCATGTCTCCAGCCCAGCTCCCCAGGTCTCCAGCCCAGCTCCCCAGGTCTCCAGCCCTGCTCCCCAGGTCTCCAGCCCTGCTCCCCAGGTCTCCAGCCCTGCTCCCCAGGTCTCCAGCCCAGCGCCCCAGGTCTCCAGCCCTGTGCCCCAAGTCTGTAGTCCAGTTAGCCAGGTCTCAAGCCCTGTGCCCCAAGTCTGTAGTCCAGTTAGCCAAGTCTCAAGCCCTGTGCCCCAAGTCTGTAGTCTAGTTGGCCAAGTCTCAAGCCCTGTGCCCCTAGTCTGTAGTCCAATTGGCCAAGTGTCAAGTCCTGTTCCCAAAGTCCAAGATTCCAACCCTATACCTGAAATCCAAATCACCAGCCCTGAACCCCCACCCGGCACAGTCAAGAGCATCCGGAACAAACTAGCCAGGCTTAGCAGTGGAAGCTTCCGCATGGATGATGAGGACCTTCCTGCACAGAAAGACCCTGAGCTACAAGCGCTATTTAGTGGTCTAGATCCTTCATACCTTCCTCTGGCACCCCCTGGTCTTCTATTGGCTGGAGATGCTGGAGACCAGCTGCTGGAATTAGGAGAGAAAGGAAGAAACAGGGTTTTCCTAATGGCCAGACAATACAGCCAGAAGATAAAGAAGGCTAATCAGCTGTTAAAAATGAAGAGCATGGACCATGAGCCCAGCTGTGCAAGACTCAGAACCAACAAGGCAAAAGATTTAGCTGCCATTTTGGAAGAGAAGAAACAAGGCGGAGCAGCTATAGGTGAGTTGATCAATTTATAAAAATAAACCTGTTTTTTTTTGTTTTTTTTTCTTTTGCATAGTTCAGTGGCTCACTGTTCTGTTTACTATTTGATTCTATTGTATCTTCTTTGATCTTTTCAGGAGCAAGGATAGCCGAGTACTCCCATCTGTACGAGCAGGTGATGTTTAGGGAGCCTCCTACTACTCCAGTACTGAAATCGTCAGTCAGTGTGTCAGGACCTCACCCATTTTCTCTGCGCTCAGCATTGGCTTCCTCGCCATCCCTGCCCGAGAGCGCATTCCCAGAGACTGATTGGTTGAACTGCACTTACAGCAATGGTGAACTATCTGGCTTTGTGTCCTGGCCTTCTGAAGTTGGAGGGCGCTCTTCAACCCCTCAGCAAAAGCTGTCATCTGCGGCATCTGTTCCGGCCTTGAAGAACCTTCCACCACCTCCGAGCACTCCACCAAATCAACGCTGGAGCACCTATGTAACTCCAACCAGTAAAGATGACTCTGAACATATTTACAGCACGTTGGGGCAGCACACTTTTAAAACTCCACCCTATAACCGCTGTCAGTCTTCATCCTCATTGGCTGAGCAGCATGAGAAAGAGAACAATGGGAGTATGGGTAATCTGGGACACACCAGTCGTCCAGCAGGGGCTGCAATCGCAGGACGCGGTCTCGGGCCTCGGCAGCACAGCCTTCCTGAGTGTCCTGTCCAATCAACCTCTGACCTTTCCCAGTCATGTGACCTCACACTTAGGGACTCGCAGCAAGTGCTGGTGCTGAACAGACAATCGAATCTGAATGCGATCAGCGCCACACAGAACTACCTGGCCAACTTCAAAGACACCGGCGATGATGATGATGATTACGTGGAAATCCGCTCTGAGGATGAGAGTGATAGCGGGCAGAAGCGCTGTACAGTGAGCCCGGACTCAGCTCTGCAGGGCTACGTCTGGAATGACCCAAATGACAGTCAGCAAGCGCTCAATCAGCCTAAAATTGTCCAGTCACTGCGGGAGAAGTTCCAGTGTCTTGGCTCCAGCAGCTTCGCTTAAGGGACAGACGTGACTTCCGATGTACACTTGACAGGAAACATAAGGGCAGTTGCAAATTACCACATGGGGAATGTTACATGATGCAAAGCACATTTATGGATTATAGGATCACGCCAACAGACGTTAAACGTTTCGCATCACAGCTTCAGTCCTACACTATATGCACTATTACAGATAGCACGGATCAGATAGGACACTTTGTATTTTTCATCCCTATAACGACTCGCAATGCACTGAACACGACTTGCTATTTTCTTGCCATAGGGATAGTTTAAAAGTAAAAAATATTACAGTTTAAATTCCGGCTTTGAGCTTGACTTGAACTCAGCTCGCATGACTGGACTGAGGTCATCAGTCAGAGAGGGTGAATTTTAAAGTGTTAAAGATTTCCCATCAGAATTCAGCTTTACATTTTTTTTTTTACTCTGTAAGTACTCCGAGCTGTCCATCGTCAACACTCCAGCACTATCTTTCTTAAGCCATACCTTAGCATCCATTTTGCTAACAATTCCACTGTAAAACTTTTAAGCTAGTGTTTAAAGAATTTTATTGTAGCGATTTAATATCGACACACTGATGATACTTCAGCATCCATTTGCAAAAAATCAAACTGTTTCTGCAGTTTAGGAAATTTAGGATCATACGCACTGTTACTGGTTAAATCTGCATGACTGTGTTTTTAAAGGACAAAAAAAAACAATAAAAATTATGCGTCTATTTTACTAGGAAGCAATAGGAAGCAATATATATTGTATATAAGTCATAGATATATTTTAGATAGTTTATAAAAAAGGACACCTAGCCATGCTTTACCATTGATTGGTTGAAGTTTTTTTTTCTTAATGCATTTCTATTCACTTCAGAGTTAAACCGTAGCACTGACTACTGCAGTAAGGAACTAAAAAAAAAAAGATTTAGGGCTGTCTTAAATAAATAATAAGTAATAATTTTAGGCTAATTTTTAATCGTTACTGGTTGACCAGGTTATCCACAGGTTACTTACAGACTTACAGTGAGATCAGATGTGTATTGTATGTAGGTTCGTCAACTTTAGTTTAATTTTTCCACGATCACTTGTGCACATGATCACACCGTCCAACACCGCACCCGATTTATCACCAGTTAAACCACGTGAACAATAAACACTGGTTCATCACTCACTTTTTACTCGGGGGTTGACACTTTTGGAATTTTATTAAAATATTTCAGTTTTTTATTTATTTATTTGTCTTTTTCTTTACCATCCTGTCAAGATATTCCAAGTCTTAACCTAGTGATATTTATTATATCTACCGTTGGTAGTTTGCTATAATTTGGTTGAAGTTGTTTACTGTGACTGTTAATTCATTTCCCCATGAGCACTGAGCACGAATATCACCATATTGAAACAAACAAATAAATAGTTATTAATAAAATGTTATAATTATCAGTGTAAATCTACCAATTTGACTATAAATATGAATGAAGTATGTTCAAAAGTTCTGTTGTTTTTTTCACATGTACATGTTGTTTCTTGTTTCACTGGGGACTTTTTTCATTCATTCATCTGGTTTGCACTTTTTTTATTTTTTATTATTTGTTAAGATGTAAATTTTAGGCTATGTCATTAAAGTGTTGCTATAGATTTGCTTAATTTTAAATTAAATGTACTGTACTTTGTTTTTATAAAATTGCCTAGCTGTAACTGCTCAAGGAAACCGATGTATCAGAGGCAATAAATAAATGTTTCAGTTCAAACATACAACATTTGTGGTCATCATGTTTCTGGGTGTTTGTTTGTTTGTTTGTTTGTTTTATATAGTTTGACTCTCATTGGGCTTTATTTCTTAATATAATGTGTCTGTTCTTGTAAAAGTTCAAAGAAGCGTTAAGTTTTAAGCCACTCGTTTACAGGCCAGTATGCAAAAGTAGATAGGCACGGTGGCTTAGTGGTTATCACGGTCACCTTGCACCTCCAGGGTCTGGGTTCGATTCCTGCCTCGGGTCTGTGTGCATGGAGTTTGCATGTGCTTGGTGGGTTTCCTCTTGGTTCTCCGGTTTCCCACAGTCTAAAGACATGCAGGTTAAGTTGATGTTTCCAGATTCCCTGTGGTGTGTGAATTATAATTGTGTGTTGGGCTGACAACACGGCCTCTTAAGTAACTACCATAGAAACGATGGATTTATCTCCAGGGTAGGGAGTATCTATCGCCTGATGTGTCCTTTTGACACTTTGACAGATTTCTGCACTAATCCAGACTCAAAGATGTGTCACACCTAATGTTTACTGTTTTCACGATATACATAAGATTAAGAAACTAAAAGAAAAAACTTGTGTAAGATGTAAAACTCAAGCAAAAGACCTGGAGAAAATTTTAAAATGTGTTTTTTACAGTCAGGTTCGGAACCTACATCAATACTGTGTCTTGTATAAGCAAAATAAAGATAAAAAGATGGTATTAGGAACAAAGTCAGCAGATAGGATGATGTCACCGGTTTTCCGACTTTGTGCCAGTACTGAGTAGCTGGATGTTTAATACTACAGTATACTGAAACAGGACTTACTGATGCTTAAACTTAGCTTTTGGCGACATCTAGTGTTCACAGAGAAAAACATTTTAAAGGGTTTTACACCGTTGTTTTTTGTTTTATTTGTTTGATGTATTTGATATTTACATATTTTAATAATAAAATAAACCTAAACATGCATGCGTTATCATGTATTTAAATTTTAGAAAAACTTTATGTTCTAAATGGACATCTATTGTGCTCTCCTTTTTTTTTATTGATGGGGCGGGGCCAATACTTTGTTCATCTTGACAAAACCATTAAATCAGTAAGTACAGTACACACGCACATTGTGTGGTTAAAGGATCGAGAAGTGAAGATTGTTTTTAAAGTTAAGAAATTTCACATCGATTAGAGCGATAATGAGATATGTGTCACAAAGTCCACTAGAGGCGCTGTCGAGCTGACGAATGATGCCGCCAACGAAATGCAGAAGTTCTTCGTTTTTAATGGGAATTGTAGTTCATTGTGTGTAAGGGCGTGTGGAAAATATCATCGATGGTTAAAAAAAATATGGTTAAACTGTCTGAAAGCGCGCATGCCATTCTAAAGCGTGTTCTTGTATATAGGTTATATATATATATATATATATATATATATATATGTGTGTGTATGTACGACGTTAAGTGTAAGCGCGTTTCATTATAAGCTTCAGATTATCTCGAACATTCTAGATACCGCTACTTCCGGTTAGGGTTTACCCATAATGCAATGCGGTCCCTCCTTTCTTCTTGCGGATCAACATGGCGGCGATGGAGGGTCCGTTAAACGTGCTTGGGCAGAGAAGCACCGGCGAGTCCGTGCGGACTCAGAATGGTAACGTTTACACACACGCGCAGTGATTAACACACGCCTGATAACGTAACCGAAGCGAAACGAGCGGAAACAGAATATAAAACTTTAACGTTTTAGCTTCATGCTAGCTAAGAGAAGTGTGGCGCGTGCCGGCCTCACGTGCGGCTTTTCCACAGACAGCGCTGCTGAGGTGATGATGTAATAAAAGCAATAATAGTTAGTTATACTCTGGTGTTATGTACCGGAGGGGTAGTTAAGTTAACTGGTTAGTTAGTTAGTTAATGAAGCTTCGTGTTTGCTTGCTAACGCCCATTATTTTTGCGTAGCTGCTCTTCAGCTAGCTTAGTCATGTTCGGTCCGAGTTTAGTCTCATACGGAGAAAATCGCGAGGTGTCGAGGTGAAAATACACAATAATCACATGCACGCGTTTATTTCACAGTGAAGAAGGATTTTTAGAAATGTCAGTAAAATGCAATATTTTGGGCACTTGAAGCCACTCCTAAAAAAAGGAAGAGGATGAAAGGAAGAATAGAAGATATAATCAGAATGAACAAGGGTTATATATGAATATGGGTTTGTGTTATACTATTTAACAAAAACATCAAAATGTATCACACAATCGTAAAATATTTCTTCTGTTTAATTATAACCTCATCTGATGGTTATTTTTATACCTTCATCACATTTCAGTATATACATTACCCATTTCCTTATTGTTCCAGTTGATATACAATTCTCAGTATTGTGTGGGAGTGATGGGTAAATGATGGTTATGTGACAGGTAGGGTGTGTGTGTGTGTGTGTGTGTTTTGAGGGGAGGGGGTAGTAATGGGAATCAGCAGTCTCCTCCCGTTGCGATATCACGATACCTGTGCAAGTCTATAAACATCCTGATTCAATATTACATTTCTCCCTGAGCTTGTTACAATTTTAAACCTTAGAAAAAGTTTTATGAATAATTAAATGTACATTGCTACCTTACAGCCTCATTAACAGCCTACAAAGTAACTTTAAATACAAGAATAATATTTAACTTCACATCAAATTAAACACAGAGCTACTTCGTTACTGAGCAGAACATATCTGTCTCTAGTGTTGGCTTAGTTTATTGTATAAAGTGTAGAAGAAAGAAGAGAACTTGTCTGAGTGTTTTTATGTGAAATGAAATGTGTGTTTTGCAGTGATGGCCGCGTCGTCCATCGCCAACATCGTGAAGAGCTCGCTCGGCCCAGTGGGGCTCGACAAGATGCTGGTGGACGACATTGGGGTGAGCGTCCATGGTGTTTATCATGCTCAGCTCACATCTGCTGTACACTCTGCTCTGTCTCTCTCGCGTACACACATAATAATGATTTGTTGTTGTTAGGACGTGACCATCACGAACGACGGTGCCACCATCCTGAAGCTGCTGGAGGTGGAACATCCCGCCGCCAAAGTGCTTTGTGAACTCGCAGACCTGCAGGATAAGGAGGTCGGAGACGGGACAACATCTGTGGTAAGACACTCATGTGTGTGTTGATGTGTGTGTTATAAGTGCCCTTCAGCCCTCATCTGTGGACGTCCTATTTTAGTGCTGCCCACTGTTGCTGATCAGTGTGTGTGGCTATGCTAACAGGACAGAGGAAAGAGCATCAGAGTCTGAAGAGACTGCAGCGCCTCCTGCTGGCTCTATATGAACTGATGTAACATTTGTTTAATTTAATCAATCAGCCTGTTTAAAGATTTAACTCTGCTTAAAGGTTAGTGTGTGTGTGTATGTGTGTGTAGGTGATCATCGCTGCAGAATTGCTAAAGAGTGCAGATGAACTGGTGAAGCAGAAGATCCACCCGACCTCCGTCATCAGCGGATACAGACTCGCCTGCAAGTAAGAGCAAGCTTACACACACTTTCTTTAAGTTGTCATCTTTGAATGACTAGAATTTGTGCTTTTATTTATCTTTGCATATTTCTTTCCTTTTTTTCCCTTATGTTAATACTTAACTTAATTATTCTTATTTCTAATATCTCATGCTTTATTACATCAGTCAACACGCGAGAAGAGAAGATATACTACTTTGAAATTTAAATGAAAAATGCCTTTATATTGTTACAAAAAAAATGATTAAATAATTAGTTAATCTTAAAATTCAATAGCTGGCGCTGTACGCAGTTGTGAGCGGGCAATTAAATTCATACGAATGAAGTTGTGAGCAGCTAGTATATTCTATTTTTTTCCTTTTTTATACACAGTTGTGTATTTTATAGTTTGTGTGTGTGAGAGAGAGAGAATATTTTAGACACATAAGTAAATGTGTGTTCCCATTTTAATTGCTGCCACACTGACTGTGTGTGTGTGTAGTTATACGCGTGGGAGAAATCAGAGTCGACCCAAAGCCTTATGCACAGATACACACACAATTGTGTTCCTGTTGTGTCTTTGGGCCGTACACACACTAGTGTTGCTAATGTACACACTGCATTTAAGGATGAATTCTCAGCTTCAGCTCATCTAGTATATTCTATTTTTTTTCTTTATAATTCATACTTTTTTTGTATTTTGTATAATATTTTAAAGTTTTGACATTTTTTTACCCTTTTTTTTATTATTTTTTTTTATTTAATCCAAACGTAAAGATTTTTTTTTTTTTTTATTAAAAACTTTTTTTTCCTATTTTATTTAGATATAAATGCATTGTGTATTCTTATCGTGTGTGTTTCAGGGAGGCGGTGCGCTACATTAATGAGAATCTGACCATCGGAGCCGATGATTTGGGCCGCGAGTGTTTGGTCAACGCAGCGAAGACCTCCATGTCCTCCAAGATCATCGGGGTGTATCCTCTCTGCTCTGCTATGTGTTACGCGCACACAAACACACACTACTGTGTGTGCTGATATTACCTGAGCTTTTTTTATTCTGATGATGCACAGTTTGACCCTTGACCCCTGACCCTCCAGTGATGCGGATTTTTTCGCCAACATGGTGGTGGACGCAGCCACGGCGGTGAAGTTTGTGGACGGTAAAGGCGTGGCACGGTACCCCATCAACTCCGTGAACGTGCTAAAGGCTCACGGCCGCAGCCAGAAGGAGAGCATCCTGGTCAACGGTTACGCCCTCAACTGCACCGTCGGCTCGCAGGGTGGGTGTCGCCGCATAACCCCTCCCCCAACACGGCGTCTTCCCATTATATTTACTGCTGCATTGTGTGTGCGTGCAGTTATACGCGTGGGATACAGCAGAGTTTGACTCTGAGCTCATATACGGATAGACACACATACTTTTGTGTTTCTCATGTGCTCAGAGTCACACACACACGTCCGCTCGTTACCGCGTCTGCACTGTCCAGGTCAAACCCGCTTGGTTTTGTAACTTCTAACGAGAGAAACATCACGCATCAAGTGACCTAAACAAGATGCAGGATAGGACACACGAAAGCAACACATTTTTACTATCGAGAGAAAACCCACCACAGTGTTCAACATGCAGAACCCAGTTGTTTATTAAACATATTTTATTTGACTAACTCTTTTACTCCTTTAAGGAACTTGTTTTACACTGACACTTTAAAAAAAAGTTTTTAAGCAAGTAAATCCAAATATGGTTTTAAATTTTTTAGAAAAAATAAATTTTAAACATCTTATCTACTTCTTGAATAACAAAAAAGCTTCTCGCCATGAATATAGCCATAGAAGCTGGCATGGCGTTAAAAAAAGAAAGAAACATCACACTTGTCATGTTCATGGTGTTTTTGCCCTCAGAGTAACAGTGTTAAATAATCTAATCCAGAACTCTGTGTGAGACAGACCGCAGGTGGTTCTGTGTGGAACCCTGTCAGATAAAAAAAGAGTTCTTAATAAGCTAGAACCTTCAGAGAAACTGTTTTTAGGAGGTCATGAAAAGATCAAGATTCATCGTTCATGGGAGAATGTACAGTTTACATTTTGTATCTCTGTGCATGTGACTAACCTTAATAACTCTGTGTGTGTGTGTAGGGATGGTGAAGAGAGTACAGAATGCCAAGATCGCGTGTTTGGACTTCAGCCTGCAGAAAACCAAGATGAAGCTGGGAGTCCAAGTCATCATCAATGACCCGAAGCAACTTGACCAGATTAGACAGAGGTGAGTGTGAAGGGGGGCGGGGGGGTATTTTAGACGAACAAGTAAATGTGTGACTTCCCATTTCAATTGCTGCCACACTGACTGTGTGTGTGTAGTTATACGCGTGGGAGAAATCAGAGTCGACCCAGAGCCTTATGCACAGATACACACATACACACTTGTGTTTCCGTCGTGTTCCTTTGGGTTGTACACACACTCATGTTGTCTGTACACACTGCATTCACAGCTCATGTGAAGGATTTGACAGCGAGGGTAGAACATATATACTCATAGAGAACACAAAAACAAAGCAGTTTGTGTGTGAGATCATTGTTCTCTCCTACATGGTGTGTGTGTGTGGTTAATGTTTGTTGATCATGTCTCTGTATCAGAGAGTCGGACATCACTAAGGAGCGTATCCAGAAGATCCTGGCTCCGGGGACGACGGTTGTCCTGACGACTGGTGGGATTGATGACATGTGTCTAAAGTACTTTGTGGACGCCGGAGCCATGGCAGTTCGCCGTGTGCTGAAGAGAGACCTCAAACGGATCGCCAAGGCAACCGGAGGTAAGCCACGCCCAGCCAGGATGTGATTCTGCATTGTTTTTAGAGATGGTATTTTTGTTTACTTAAGATTGAAAGAACTTTATTAATCCCAGAGGGAAAATGCTTTACCTTTGTTTATGTAAGTTTTATTATTATTATTATTATCATCTTTCTAATTAGAACCGTTTACTCTGCAGGTCATCGATGAGTGTTTGTTTATTTATTTATTTAATTACTCCTGTTCATGCAGCCACCATCTGCTCGTCCCTGACCAACCTGGAGGGGGAGGAGTCGTTCGAGGCGGCCATGTTGGGTCAGGCGGAGGAAGTGGTGCAGGAGCGGGTGTGTGACGACGAGCTCATCCTCATCAAGAAGTAAGAGCCAGAAGTTTAGCCCACATCACCCCCAAAATGATGTTTGTCTTTCGGGTGCTCACAGACAGGGGTCGCCACAGCAGAATATCCGGTCCCAAAATAACATTATTATTATAGTGACCGTAACGTCACAGGTGACCTTACTGTCTATGTCTGTGTGTGTCTGCGTGTTAGTACGAAGGCTCGCACGTCAGCCTCTATAATCCTGCGTGGAGCGAACGACTTCATGTGTGACGAGATGGAGCGCTCGCTGCACGATGCGCTGTGTGTGGTGAAGAGAGTGTTGGAGTCCAAATCTGTGGTTCCAGGAGGGGGCGCTGTCGAGGCAGCTCTGTCTATCTACCTTGAGAACTACGCCACTAGCATGGTGAGGACCAAACCTGGCATGAAATATTTTTAATTTATGTTTATTTATTTTATTTTTTATTTTAATATTTTTATTTGACTTACAATCGTTTAAATTTGGTAAAACACTTGAGGAATGTGATGTTAATTTGTTGTGTGTGTCTCTAGGGTTCACGGGAGCAGCTGGCGATTGCAGAGTTTGCCCGTTCCTTGCTCGTCATTCCTAAGACGTTGGCGGTGAACGCCGCGCAGGACTCCACCGACCTGGTGGCCAAACTCAGAGCGTTTCACAACGAAGCCCAGGTCAACCCCGAACGCAAGAATCTCAAGTGGTGAGTCGGAGTCACTGATGCCATCATTTATCACAGTTTGTGTTTTCACAGTTATATCGAACTGACACACTCTTTAAATCAATTCAGGTCTGTGTGTGTAATGTGTCTGATCACTTGGGTCTTTTTAAGAGTGACTGATTTATAGAGCGTCATTGTGTTGTTTGGTTCAGTTTATAAAAAGATTAAAAGTAAATTCACATAAAAATAAATTCTAGGGATGCACCGAAATGAAAATTCTGGGCCGAAAACGAAACCGAAATTTTTGGATGCACTTGGCCGAAAACCGATACCGAAACCGACAATGGCTTCATTAAAAAACATGTTTAAAATATTTTCTTTTTGTTTGTATTAAAAAAACTACAAATTAATTAAGCAATAAAACTTTTATTGATAATAAGTAACAGTAATAAGGCTGTTTAACAATAACAAAACTTGCTTCCAAGTGCTTCCAAACTGCCGACATACTCCGTGTTTGATGCGTAATGACAGCGCGAACGAGACGGGAGGATGGGAGAGGCGTGGCGACAATTTCGGCTTTTATTTTCTGCGCTTTCTTACGTTTCGCCGGCCGAAATTTCGGTGCATCCCTAATAAATTCATAAGAAAATAATCAAAAATTATTTAAATATTTAAGTCTCATTACATGCGACTCTGAATTGATTCATGGATTCATTTATTGATTCATATTTGACTCTCTGTTGAATTTTTATATTTGATTCTCTGCATATTGTATTTGATCATTTGAATCAGTTTAAATATGCAGATCTCAGGCTTTATGAAAGGTTTTTACTTAATCACAGACTTGCACAGTCATAATTCAGAGTGACGTCTAATTAAATACAGCCCCGTGTTTAAATCTGTTTGTAATACTTTAATCAGCTCTTGGAATCTAATTTGATAATGTTTAAAAGGAATGTTTGGATCTGTTCAAAGAACTAAATAGATTCAGAGCCTTGGATTAGTAGCTCAAAATGTTTACATGCGACAGTCAGATAGAAATATTGTGAACAAACAGATCAAATGATCTAATGATGATTTTAAACGCTTTCAGTTTAGACTGAGTGTTTGCCATTGCCCCTTTCTGTGTTTTAAACATTCAAATATAACTAACATTTAAATCAGGTCTTTATTTAAATCCACTTCTGTATGATTTCTATAAAAGTCATTAACTGTTTAACATGCTGAACTTAAAACAGTTATTGTGAGCGATTCTTACACAAATATCTGAGGGCAAAACAAGATAAATGTGTTGATTGATGGAAGGTTTTACAGCTTTAGTCGCGAGCCAGCAAAATTTTTGCTAGACCACAAAATGTCACCATGAACTGTGTCTCGTCCGTGTGTCCTTGTTAGGACTAGCACACGCGCACACACAATCTCTCTCTCTCTCTTTTTCTCTCTCTCTCTCTGCCTCTCTGCCTTTGATGCTGTTGTAAAAGACTTCTGTTATGTGAAAACTAAACAGACCTCCGTGTGTGTGTGCAGGATCGGTTTGGACCTGGTGAACGGGAAGCCCAGGGATAACAAGCAGGCGGGCGTGTACGAGCCCACTATGGTCAAAACCAAGAGTCTGAAATTCGCCACCGAGGCAGCCATCACCATCCTACGCATTGATGACCTCATCAAGCTCTTCCCTGAGCCTAAAGAGGGCGGGCCTTCGTACCAGGACGCTGTTCAGTCAGGCTCTCTAGAGGGGTAAAGCCCCCCCCCGCCCACTCCGTATATTTATTAGCATCCCATAATGTTAGCGCGGTTGTAGCCTAGCCTTGCACTTAGCCTGTGTCTGTTTTTGCTACCACAGTAACACCATTTGCTGATTAATGACCTGTAATGACCTGTAATTCATCTGTTTAAGGAAATAAAGGAGTGATTATGTACCACCGTTGGGTCTGTTCTCATTTGTTTAAATAAACAGAAGCTGTGTGTACTTCAGGCCATAATGTTAATATCAGCACATAAGTTACATTAACACACAAGCACTTTTTTTTTTTTTTTTTCTTTTATGGATTTAAAATCTTCCGCACCATTTTACAATAACATTGTTACAGTAAACTAACCATCACTGCCTGTGTTCTGTTTGAGCGTAGGTTCCCTACATAGGCAGCACCGGGTCTAGAAATTAGTTTGCTTTAAGATTTCAGTTCATTTTCAGAGAAGGTGATCAGATGATGACTTTAAAACTTATAATAATTAGCACCAAAAATGTTAACTGGTCCTTCTTTTTGGACAGGAAATAGGCCTTGTGTGATGATGCTCAAAATTTTCTAAATGACACGTCATACTGTCAAGAATCAAGGGCTCTATGTAGCACACTAATGCAGGTGACGCCACCATCAGTCAATTAGAGCGTGGGCCCCATCCCAAATCAGTATGTGCTATTACTGGTCTCCCTGTATTTGTGTATAATGTAGTACTACTGAATCTAAATTTCATTAAAAAAAAAAAGGATTTTGACCAGTATAACTTTTTTTTTTTTTTTTTTTTTACTTTTTTATTTTGACACTGCAGCTACGATGCTTATCTGTCTAAGATGTGCAGATGTCTGGGTGTGGTTTAGGACACAGCTGCACTTCCTGTCTTTTATAAACATAAGCTAAACTGAATGGTGTATTATATTGAAATTTAATACACCCTATGAGTTGGATGGATTAGTGGATTAGCAAAGTGAGTAAACTGCACTAGAGACAACCCTTCCAACTTTTTGATAAACTTAAAAAACAAAAAAAAAAATTTGTATGTTATGACCTCTATAAAAGGCGACGGTTACTTTTTCTTTCATTTTTACTTCAGGATCTAACTGTAGGTATTAAAATTGATCCTAGCATAAAAAGAAAAACTAGCGAAAAGCTGAAGGAAGTGTAGATGATTGTGTGGTTCTACTTCAGATTTAAGCGTGTAAATGTGATAATGTCTTTCTGAGCGAGTGTATAAAGATTGTTAAGTAGGTCTATTAACAAACTGAAGAGGCAAATTCAGTAAATGTGCATTTAGGATAAAGTGGATTCCCGCGTAAATCCTGTTTCCCCTGGATAAAATTTTGGCACTCAAGACGTTCGATGTCACTTGAAGTTGGTCTCAGTCTGAGGCGCACCGCTCGCCGTCTCTGTGGATCCAAAGGCAAATCTGGGCGAGCTTGGCGGGCGTGAGTCTCACCGCTACGTTGTAGTGTCTGTGTGTGCCGTTCGCTTCCTTCACGCTCCTGTGTCCCGAAAACACACCAATTACTTTCCTCCTCCACTTCCCCTTAGCCTCCGTAGATGTCTCGCGGAGTCTCACGTACACTCCGGCGCCGCTCGAGCCTCTCCGAGCATCACAGTGCTGGTACATCAGATCGCCGGACTCCTGCGTCACCGAGCAGAACCTGTACACCACCTTTCCCGCGTGATCATCGTCAAATCCAGAGAAGTGGAGCCGCCTGACGCGCTGGACCACGCCCAAATCCATGTGCTTCACCCGGGGACTGCGCTTCAGCTTCAGGAGGGCGTAGTCGTAATCCAGCGTCACCTCGTTACCGGCGTTGCTCATCCAGCCCTGCGGTACGTACGTTTGCTTGACACGCGTCCACCGCAAAGTCGGCTGTTCAGGATTTTCCGAGGATTTCCGTTTATTCTGATTCTTCTTCTTGTTTCCCTTTCTCTTTTTCTGTTTTCTTTCGCTTCTTTCTTCCATGTTCCTCCTTCTCCCGGTGTTTCTCTGTAGCTTCATCACACCAACACGCAGCTTCTTCAGCCTCCTCCGGTATCCACGACCATCATGAACGCAGTGTGCCGCCGTCAGCACGTGTCTAGGTGACACTAAAACCCCCGAGCATCCAGTCGAGAGCTTCAGCGATGCCGAGAACGGGAAGTTGGTGATGAAGTGCTTGTCTGTGATCACAAAGCGTCCATCTGTACCGTACACCTGCCGTTTCCTGCGCGAGACAACGGTCGGAGAAGACGACGAGGTGTTCCTCACATCCTGCAACTCCACCTCCGTCAGTGTCCGACTACCGTTCTCATAAAACGTCTCATAGGCCAGGAGACGCTCCAGTTCCTTGGTTCCAGGATCTGGAAGGTTTCTCTGGCAGTCAATTCCACACACGGCATCACTGAGATCCTCGGAGTCTCCGTCACTGAATGCGGGGCTCGGGAGTCGCACCGTGTTCCTGTTCACGAGCAGAGGCACGGTGCTGTCAGTCCAGCGGAGGAGGTCTTTATTTACTGCTAACGAAAATGGGACCAAGGATGGAGTGATGGTGAGGAGGAGAGAAAGAGGGAGAGGAAACATTGTTCTTCATTAAAACCTGAAGGAGGAACAGAGAAACCATGAGTTCCACATGAGAACGTAGATTTCACGTTTAAAATGGAGACACAGCTGAAGAACTTGCTTAGGAACTTAACACGTTATGGTTCTATTGATCTACTTGAGGTGGAACTTAAGCTCCTGTGGAGGACCAGTGATGTCTTAGTGCTATGAAAAAATATTACTAGTGTGTTTTCTGTTTGTAAAAATAATGAGTGCTACGTTGAGAATGGTGCAGGACACCATGTTTAAAACAATGAGAGAAGCTCAGACGAGAGCCTCCTCCATGCTGGACCTTCTCTGTAGTAACTGCTTCTTGGATTTGTTTTATGGCTACAACGTTCACATTCTGTCCAGTACATTTATTCAGGTGTGTTGAAGTGTTGAACTCTGATTTCTACAACAGTCTCAGGACAGGAACTCATCTAGGAACTGTGTGGTTCTCCTTACCAGCTCCCTAAAAGGTGATGGAACGCTGCAGGAAACATCTGCACGTCTGCTCGGCGCTGATCATGAATTATAAACAGTTTTGAAATAAATTGTTCTCCGAAAATGATAAATAAATAAACAATACGGTGAACGGAAGACTTTGTTGGTTTGTTTTAGGTGTGCAGAAGCAATGATCTCGTCTCTGCTCTTCTCTCTAAAGTAGTCTAGTGTCTGTTATTTAAAAAAAAAAAGATTTATTATTTCTATTAATATTATTTTTTTTACATTTTATTTATATTTCTGGAAAGGTTTCATTGTGAAATGAAGAATTTGGCAGCAGTTCGCTGTGTGAGAGGAACACCATGTAGACCAGATGAACTTTGCTAAAGAAGTAACAAAAGTAAATACAAGAAACCACACACACACACACACACACACACACTGAGTAGGCAGCTGGAATGGAAGCTGGAGCTTCTCATTTGAATTAAACAATAACATTCTTCTGGCTTCCTGTTACAGGAGGTGTTGGCGACTGTACAGACTGACACACACACACACACACACACACACACACACACAAAGATAATTAAAACCTTTAGCAGAAACATGTCACCCAAACCCATTGATATACTTTTCTTATACTTTTACATCCTCGGCTGTAACCACACTGCAGTTGTTCCTGTGGTGCAGGTGAACATGAACATCACAGAGTTCCAGGACAGAGTTCATATACAGCACAGGTTCCCAGCCCCAGGTTCAGAACCCCCTGAGATCCCAGTCTGTCCTGCACAGTCCAGTGTGTCTCTGTCACACACACTTCAACTCTGAAAAGGTGCTTCATCAGCTGACTGGATAAATCCTGAGGACCAGGGGACACTACTGAGGACCAGGGGACACTACTGAGGACCAGGGGACACTACTGAGGACCAGGGGCGCAGTGGGAGCACTGGTCCATGCAGAACACCAGGTGTGTCCTCACGATCGGGAGGTTTTTATATTTGCTTTGTGTTCAAACCAAGTTGCTGTTGCTAAAAAGTGTTCCCATCCCTCGCTGGAACTGTGTACACGTCAACACACGTGACGTCACTATGAAAACTGTGTCAAATTCATATATATATATTATTACAGTCCCCACCATAGTTGTAAATTATTGGCACCCCAACAGTCAAAATATACTGAAGCCTGAAAAAAAAAAATTACAGCACAGAGATTCTTCTGCTAGTGTTGTGTAATGTTGTTGAAACTCTTGTAGAGGATTGTGGGGACTTTTTACGTCCTCAACATACAAACGCTCATTCGTTATTCCAACAAATATTGTCTGGGTTCTGGGATACTAAGACGATTGGCTATACACAGTATATTATTCTTAGCAGAACCAGCTTTATCGCTACGGCTGAACGCTTGCTAGCGGACATGCTGGGATGCACGCTACACGCACACAAAGTACGCCGGACATGTGATCTAACGCCAGTGATTGAACAAACATGAACACTTGTTCGTATCTTTGAAAGTTAGTAACTGGAATGTTTGTATGTAGGGGACTCGCAGTAATCTAAATAGTAGTGTTACGTTTCTTTGTAAATATGCAACCATGTTAAGATTATATACTTACACACACACACACACACACACACACACACACACACACACAGAATACTGTTCTTGCGAGAACTGTTCCAGAACAGCTGACATTTGGGTCTGTTGTTGTTGTTGTTGTTGTTGTTACTCAATTAACTAATTCCATATGTGTTATTTTTTTGTTTTAAAAAATATTAAATATATCTATATATAATTTGAAATATCCATCTGTACAGTATGTCTGTATGTATGTCTGTATGTATGTGTGTGTATGAATGCATGCATGTATGTGTGTGTGTGTGTTTATGTGATGCAGCTTCCAATTAAAACAAGCAGACATGAGACACACAGACACACAGACACACAGTTCTTAAGACTCTCCTGCTCTTCCAGACATCTCAGTTATTTCATCACTTTTCTAAAGATCTTCATTTCACGAATCCCCCCAATTCTCTAAATGATGTACAGAGTTCTACAGGGTTAATAAATGAGGTTAAGTTGTACCTGAGAGCCGGGCTGGAGCGCAGAGTCCTGGAGGGGAGAGACGGCAGGGCTGAGACGGGACTCACAGGGCAGTCGGGACTGAATCGGCTCTTTGGAATCGACTCTTTAGAATAGACTCTTTTGAATTGATTTGCAAGTAAACGATAAGTGAGTCAGTCCGTCTCCTCAGCATCGAAAGGAAAGATTTAGTGTGAGGAACTGAGGGTCTTAGTGCACAAGAAACAATGACGTCACACTAAATAGTACAAATTATTACATAGGAAGAAAAAATAAAGAAAAAAATCAGTTTGTCCTACAGTTAAACACTCACAGCTCACACGCTCTTCAGCTCCTGCTTCCAAATATACAGCAAGAGCAAACAACCTACACCAACCCTAAATCAACCCTGATTTTATTTATTCATTAATTAATTTATTTATTATTATTATTAGTAGTATTAATAATAATAATGAAGGCAGTGCTGCGGTGTAGTGGTGGCACTGTGACTTCACACCTCCAGGGTCCGGGTTCGATTCCTGCCTCATGTTTGTCTGCATGGAGTTGTGGATTGTGTGGATTTCCTTCAGGTACTTTGCACTTGAAAAACTCCAACTAGATAAATGTTAAATGATTTAATATTGTATTTTTGGAGTAAGAAAGTGGAATTTGTTGAGACAACAAGCAACATTGTGTTCTTAAAAACTTTGGAAACACAGACTGAATAAACGAAAAAATTCAAATTAAAGTCTATTAAAATTTTTTATTCATCACATACACAAACATACACAGAATAATATGCAGTAAAATACGTACATGAATGTTTGTGAACTAAAAAGAAAAAAAAAGAAAATTATGAAATCAAGCACTTTACCTTCCGTGAGACGCAGTCATGTGATTTATTAGACCCCGCCCCCTCCACCACGCCAGACTGACACTAACATACTGCGAAATGGCCGTTTGTGGACTCTTTATTCTGGGTAGGAATTTGTTCATTTATTTCATAAAAGTTTTAGTTAGCTCACAGGTATTTTAGACATTTCTATCTTTTTCCCCACTTTGGCCAGACTTTTGCCCAGTAACTGCATGCTGCAGCACACACCCGGCCGGCACTGGGGCCCAACCCAGCACACACGGGCGGCACTGGGGCCCAACCCAGCACACACGGGCGGCACTGCATCATTAGAATTTCAGATACAGTCTTTTACACTTGCTGGTGGTGTATAGAATATATTTTATTTTTATAATAACTTTCATTCTGTGAAATCATTGTCTTTACAAGACTGTTCTTGTTTTCTTTACCCAGAGCTCTGCTGTGAAGGATTGGGTCAGAGGGTCAGAGGGTCCGAGGGGTGACGGCTGGCCTTTTGGATCTACTGAACAAGCTGCTGGAGGGGACTGTCGTCCTCCTATGCAGCAGCTTTAGGAGTGATGTTTGGTCAGATCTGTGTTTTAAAACATTGAATTCCAAAAGGAATGGACGTACACCTATGAAGCCATTAAAAAAACTTTTCTATTGGACTTGGAGAGACACGCTGTCCTCAGATTCACATGTTAAGTAACAAACTCTTGTTGCAATAGAGACTCTTTTTTATGTCTGACAAAAAAGTCTTCTTTTTGCATCTGGTGTATTTTGTTGACCTTTAACCATGATCAATCTTGTCTCAATTCAAGTGTGTCATAATAATAATGTACACACAGCCCCGCGCTACCGTATGAAACGTACATTCACATCAACTACCAAACAGAGTTTTATCAGTAATCTCCCAGAGTTCCCAACTTCGATTAGATCGCCGTCTGACCCCACAGAACTCGATCAGGCAACTGAATATTTAGAGTCGACATTTCGCTATACCTTAGATAATGTAGCTCCAGTCAAAAGAAAAATTATTAGAGATAAGAAACTTGCTCCCTGGTATAACGATCACACGCGCACTTTAAAACAGACCGCTCGGAAATTAGAACGTAAATGGCGTCAAACTAAATTACTAGTATTTCAAATAGCATGGAAGGAGAGCATCCTGAACTATAGAAAAGCTCTTAGTGTAGCTAGATCAACATATCTCTCCACTCTTATAGAAAATACCAAAAATAATCCTAGATTCTTATTTAATGCTGTAGCCAAATTAACCAGAAATAAGACCACTGCAGAAATCTCCACAACAACATCATGCAATAGTGAGGACTTCATGAACTTTTTTAATAATAAAATTGTAAATATTAGGCATAAAATTGAGGTTTTGAAACCGAACAATGTAATTGATGCAGATGTTAATCTAGCCATGTCAGATCAGAACCTAGAATACTTTACTCCCCTTGAAGAGAATGAACTAATTTCACTCATCTCTTCTTCAAATTCATCAACCTGTATATTAGATCCTGTACCGACACATTTTCTTAAACAGATAGTACCAGCAATAGTAGAACCCCTGTTGAGAATAATTAATTCTTCACTTAGCATTGGATATGTTCCAAAATCTTTTAAATTAGCAGTTATCAAACCAATAATTAAGAAACCTGACCTCGACCCCTGTCAGCTGTCTAGTTACAGACCAATATCAAACCTCCCCTTTATCTCTAAGATTCTGGAAAAGATAGTAGCGGAGCAGCTATGCTCATATATACATAGAAATGGCATACATGAACTGTATCAGTCAGGATTTAGGCCTCATCACAGTACAGAGACAGCGCTCGTTAAAGTAGTAAATGACATTCTATTGGCCTCTGATCAGGGTTGTGTAACTATGCTTGTACTACTTGACCTCAGTGCAGCTTTTGACACCGTTGATCACGCTATTCTTCTTCACAGATTAGAAAATGTAGTGGGAATTAAGGGTACAGCCCTCTCCTGGCTCAGATCCTATCTGACCCATCGTTATCAGTATGTAGATTTAAATGGTGACTATTCCTCATGTTCTCTAGTGGAGTTTGGCGTTCCGCAGGGTTCAGTTTTAGGTCCACTGCTTTTTTCCCTTTACATGCTTCCTCTGGGCAACATAATCCGTAAGCATGGTATTAGTTTTCATTGTTATGCTGACGATACACAGTTATATGTCTCAGCAAAACCTGACGAGAAAAAACAGCTTACTAAAATTGAGCAATGTGTGCAGGACATAAGAAATTGGATGCTAATTAACTTCCTTCTGCTAAATCCGGATAAGACAGAAGTTCTAGTCATAGGACCGCATACAGCTAGGAGTAAAATTTTAGATCACCCCGTAACTTTAGATGGCCTTTCTGTTCCATTAAATGCAACAGTAAAAGACCTTGGTGTGATTATTGATTCCAGCCTTTCATTTGAAGCACATGTAGATAATATTACCAGGATAGCATTCTTTCACCTCAGAAATATTGCCAGAATAAGAAATTTATTGTCGCTAAACGACGCAGAAAAACTAGTTCATGCTTTTATCACCTCTAGGTTGGACTATTGTAATGCCTTACTGTCTGGTTGTTCAGCTAGATGCATAAATAAGCTTCAGCTAGTCCAGAATGCAGCAGCGAGAGTCCTCACCAGAACCAGAAGATATGAGCACATTACCCCTATCTTATCTTCACTCCATTGGCTCCCTGTGAAATTTCGCATTGATTTTAAAATACTACTCTTGACATATAAAGCATTAAATGGTCTCGCGCCGCAGTACCTGAGCGAACTGCTAGTGTCTTACGATCCGCCACGCCTACTTCGATCAAAGGATGCAGGCTGCTTGTCAGTACCGCGTATTATGAAAAATACAGCTGGGGGCAGAGCTTTTTCTTACAAAGCCCCAAAGTTATGGAATAGTCTTCCAAATAGTGTTCGGGACTCAGACACAGTCTCAGTGTTTAAGTCCAGGCTAAAAACCTATTTATTTAGCCAAGCATTTTTATAAATAGATTTGCCATAGGTAAAGGAGCAGATCTGGGGGACTCATGGACGTAGAGTATTATGGTGAACTGGTATGTTTGGATGCTGTCTTCCTCACTCTCATTGATCACTCAGGTTTGTTGACGGTGAGGTGATTGTTTGCTTTACATGTCAGGAAGCCCTCATGTTTGTGTTTCCTTCTGGCTCTCCCTTTTAGTTATGCTGTCATAGTTAGTCCTGCCGGAGTCTCTGCTTGCACTCTACAGTTAATATACATTCACATTATACATTGTGTGACCGTGACCATACCTAACTGCCATCTCTCCTCTTCTTCTCTTTCCCCCCCTCTTTCTTTTTCCTCTCTCCTCCTGTCTCCCCCTTTCACTCTTTCTCTCTCTCTGTCGAGCTACACATGTCGTTCCTGAGCTGCCAGTGATCCAGACTCCCTCTGCCCTCCGGACCTGTCTGACCCATCCTGGTGCCCCGCTTCTGGCTGAAGATCTCGTCACATGGATGCCCCGTGTGTCTCTCTGGGATGCGTCTGGTGTCTGGGAATGATTCTTTCTACCTAGAAAATGGTTCTGGCCTTGACTGGTGTTGGCAACTGTTTCTCTGGGGACTTGACAGTTCGATAGTTCATGACTGGAACTTCTTACAAGTCTACCTGAGTCTTCAATAACTACCTGGACTCCATAGTAACATCAATTAACATCAGCTATTATAGCTGAACTGCCTCCCACCCTACACACTGTATAAATGCAGATCATTTACTGCTTTCTGTTTCACCCAAATGAGGATGGGTTCCCTGTTGAGTCTGGTTCCTCTCAAGGTTTCTTCCTATTACCATCTCAGGGAGTTTTTCCTTGCCACTGTCGCCCTCGGCTTGCTCACCAGGGACAAACTGACCATTTTGATTCATACAAATTCACATTTCATACAAACTTAAATAATTCTTTTGACTGTGTAAAGCTGCTTTGCGGCAATGAAAATTGCTAAAAGCGCTATACAAATAAAATTGAATTGAATTGAATTGAATTGAATTTAACCAAAATGGAACCTACACTATGAGTGTGTGTGTCCTGCGATGGATTGGCATCCTGTCCAGGGTTCACCCCGCCTTGTGCCCTAAGCCTCCTGGGATGGGCTCCAGGTCCCCCAAGACCCTGAATACAGGATAAAGAGTTATAGACAAAGAGTGATTTAGTGAGTGGTGATAATAATAATAATAATAATAATAATAATAATAATATATCTAAGCTAGAGGGCAATCTATATGTCACAGGGTAGATATTCATTCTATATTCTTTTTTATAATTTTTATTATACATTTTAATATTTTTCTTAAGGCAATATCTGTGTGTATTTTAATGTTTTTGTGACCTGTGTGTGTATTTTATTGCATGCCAGATGTTGTTTTATTGTATTTAATAAAACTTTTTATTTAACTTTTACTTCTTACTTCTTTTTGTGTAACTGGCAATCTACTTTTTATATATTTTAACCAAAATATTTGTAACTTAACCATAGTCCACATACAGACTTATAACAGAGGCAAAATTCCTTAAAGCAAATCTTGTATGCAGTTTTAACTCCACCCAGTTTAAAATATTAAGCTAACTCGACTTGTAATTCAAACGTAAGTAAAGTAATATTCAGCTCAATATTAATCAGCTCAAGTAATATTGGTTGTGGGTTCAATTAATTATACGGTATGCGCCAAAATATACAGTACAGTAACTTCTGCATCTCCAATGAGCGTTTTTTTCGATGGGGCATAGCTAAAGAAACACATGTTCCCAGTGTGGAGTTGTCAAGTTGTGTTGTATAATTGTTGTTGGAAACGCGTCTCTCGACGGAGGAAGAAATATTTATAGTTGAGTATTATTTCCTCTTATATGGAAGTTGTCACGAAGTTTGAAAAAGGTGGCAGAACAATTCCTTTTCATACCCCCCCCCCCCCCCATCTCTCTGATCTTACACTAGCTCATTCTTGTAGGGAACATTAAAGGCGAGTGTGTTCAACTGTGAAGCTCCGCCATGAACTGTGCCTGCATTATGCAAGCAAATTGTCTCCTTTTACAGAAGCTACAGCAACTTTTGTTCCAGGAATCTGGGTTGAGAATCTGCATGAACGATTCGAACACTTACATTCCACATACCGTGGTAAATCAACATGCTAATTGTGTGTATGTTAGTTTTTTCCTGGAAAAATAATCTAACAGGAGACAAGAAGGTACAGTGGAACCTTGGATTACGCGCATAATTTGTTCCAGGAGCCGACTCGTATTTCGAAACACTCGTAAATCAAAATGAATTTCCTCCATAGGAAATAATAAAACTTAAATTATTCGTTTTACAGCCTCAAAAAATAAAAACATAAAAATAATTACAATACAAAATATAAAGTAAAAATAAAACAAATTAACTTGCACTTTACCTGTGTGTGTGTGTGTGTGGGTGTGTGTGGGGAAGAAGCTTAGGTAAGTCGAGAAGAGAAATCAGACCCTCCTCTCTCCCTCTTCTTGTCTTACACAGTTACCCTTCCTCCTCTCTTATTTGAGTTTCTCTCACACACACACACACATTAACGGAAATACTGTTTTATCAGAAAAATTAACAATAAATCTCTCTAATGACACTCGATTGAGCGACACACTAACGGAATCACTGCTGTTAAGTAAAAATAAAACAAATTAACCTGCACTTTATCTTTGAAAAGATGACGCGCACACACGTGTTATAATAAACAATACATGCACGCTGTACACACACATGCATACAAATCATGCACTGTCTATTTCATAGAGCTGACAGTACCATAGGAGGCACCACAGACAAGGCAAATGAGAGAAAGAGGCAGCAACATGCTGAGCTGAAGCTTGAAGCAGAACAACAGGGTTTGAGGGTTTGAGCAGTGGGGCCCAGTGGAGGTTGGCTGCAGTGGCTTGATTGCATCTATAACTACTAGGCTTCTTAAAGAAATGGGAACCTACGGTTAAACTCTACGCCACAACATCAAGGGCACATCAGAGCCTGTTAAGCGATGCAGTCAATGGCTGTGGATTAGGAGGAAAGATTGTTGCTGGGCCCCAAGATGATAGAGACACACACTCAGGTCTGATCAACCAGGGAGGGCCTGCCTCAGCAGAGGGAGTATTGTGAGTAAGAGCCTGAAACACCCAATGATGCTTTGGAACTGACAGTGTGCCCCTAACACCTGCCGGTGGCCTGGCGTAACACCATCATCATTCCTGTATGGAGGAACCTTAAAGGGACCAGTAACATCTCCTATAACTTAAAATTAATATACAGTATTAATTGTCATTATTTAAAAACATTAGAATGTCATTAAACTTTGGCCTATCCACACTTGTTTTTCTGTTATCTTTATTTATAACAGTGGTTCTCAGAGTGTGTGGCGCCCCACTAGTGGGGAATACAGGCATGACAGGTGGGGCACAAAGAACAGGAGGGAATTAGTGGAAAATAATGGGAAAGTACCTATTCTAATTCATGATTTTCTTTATTGACAATAAAGATCGGACACTCGAAACTAAACAATCACACGCAAAGAAATGGATCATTAATACAAGTAAATTAAAATAACATCAGAGAAAAAGTGGAACCATAGTGCAACAATAACAGTTTAACGTCGGCATGTTAATTACAGAGGAACAATATATAAGGAAACATTCGGTATTATATATGTCATTTCATTTATTCCAATGTGTATGCTGATGTTTCTGTATTTTTGTTAAACATTAATATTTTATCAGGCAGTACTAGTCTGGCATTTCTAGTTTCCAGTGCGGTAACAAAGTAGCTTTTTGATCCTTTAGGCGCTGAACAGAAGGGAAGATCAATATCGTTCTACGCTTTTTGTTGTTGTGCGGCATTTTGCGATGATCCCTAAATCATTCATTGCGCCGTAGAGAATAATGTGTTTATGCTTTTAAACATGTATAATTTAAGGCGGATGGAGCTTAAAGACAATGTAGAGAGGAAATATATCTGGGTATCTTATTCGCGGGTTTATTTACGCAGCTGTTGAATTCGGAGATGCGAATATCAAACTAACTTTACCGCGGACACAAACAGGTGTTATTCGCTACATAATCTCTATCAAATATTATATTAGGACACACATTCAAAGGTTTATTATTATCAAATCTATTATTACTATTATAATTAACCCTAGGCACGTGACAGCCGTCGAGACGATTAATACAAATCCCCCAAAAACTATTATTTCTTTTGGCACATTTATTTTGCAGGGGTTTGTCAATGTACAAATAACAAATTATTTATCACAAATTACACTAAATAAATATTGTTTGTGGTGAAAAATTACAGGAAACGATTTTTATTATAAAATAAGCAATATAAAAATATACATGTTGCATATGAAAAAATATATAATTTATATATTTTTTCCCCTATAATTTTTTTTTATATTGCTTACTTTATAATTAAATTCGTTTGTTATAATTTGTCATTTGTAAACCATAAACCTATGAATTTATGTTCTTATATATTATTTGAAAGAGATTATGTAGGGGGGGGCGGAATCCGTGGCAGGGGGCATTTTAGACCATAACACAATAGCGTACTGTATGTAGTGAGCGTAATAACATCAATGGATACATTTATTACATGGACCACAAATAAGCAGGTGATTCAGCATCATCAGCCTAATCAACCAAAAAGCCAGCCGAAAGGAAAACATGATGAAGCCTACTGTATGTTGCGCTTGGATTCATGGTGGGGATGGTGGGGGCAGAGGAGAGACACGTGTGTGTTTTGTGTCTTAAACCGCTGGCAGCAAACAGC
>NC_071121.1:28360000-28362500 GCF_024256425.1 Clarias gariepinus | reverse complement strand
AAACTTCATTTTTCCGACACAATTTCTTGCTGGATGTAATAGGGCATTCAATCATGGGTGGTTGGAGGAATATGGCTGGTGGTTGGTGTACAGTTCCAAGCTTGATGGTGCCTTCTGTGTGTGCTGTGCCCTGTTTGTCAATGCCAAAGAGAAAAAGCAGATGGGAGTTTTAGTCAATGCTCCATTCACAAAATGGCACATGAAAAGCATGGTAATAGGCAGCCATTCAACAAAAGCATATCACTTAGCTGCAGTTGAAAATGCTGAGTTATTTCTGCAGTCAGTTGGAAAACCTCAGACCCAAATCTCGATTCTTATGGACAGTAAGAAGGAAGCCAATATCAAAGAAAACAGGCACATACTCAAGTCTGTAGCAGAGAGTGTACTATACTGTGGTCGCCAGTGCATTGCACTAAGAGGTACATCTGATAAGCATTATTCTACTGGCAATCCTGGAAACTTCTTGGCCCTGATGAAACTACTTGCAAACCATGATGAGACACTGAAGCAGCACATGGAACGTCCAAAGCTCAGAAATGCCACCTACCTCTCACCCCAAACCCAAAATCAGATGATTGATGTGATAGGAAGGAGAATGATTCAGGCCCAGATTGTGGACGAGATAAAAAAAGCACAGATCTATACAGTCATGGCTGATGAGTTGACATCCCATAATGTAGAGCTGATGCCATTGTGTGTAAGGTTCGTGGATAATGATTTAAATATCAGGGAGGAATTGCTGGATATTTGCTCTCTGCCACGAATCACAGGCAGCCACATTGCAACCGCAATTAAGAATGTGCTGAGTCAACTTAACATTGAGATTGGTGATTGCAGAGGCCAGGGGTACGATGGTGCCAGCAACATGAGCAGCGAAAATGTCGGTGTCCAGGCTCTGATCAAGAAGGATGCACCTAAGGCAGTGTACATGCACTGTAATGGGCATATCCTGAACCTTGTCATTGCACGCTCCTGTGCTCTTCCAGTTGTGCGCAACATGATTGACAAGATGAAGTCTACCATCATATTCTTCACCTACAGCCCAAAGAGAGAACACCTACTCGTGGAAATTTTAAATAAAGATGCACACTCTACCGGACAGAGGAAACCCTTAATTGACATATGTCGCACAAGATGGGCAGAGAGACATGACGCTTACAGTCACTTTTATAGTGCCTTTATCTTTATTGTTAAGGCTCTAGAAGTCATCGCATTCGGTCTCCATGCAAATGATTACAGCCAAGATGTAACCACTGGATGGCAGAGCAAGGACAAAACAGAGGCCTTTAGTCTCTTGTCCGGGCTCCAAAACTTCGGTTTCATCCTGACCTTCCTCACTGTCTATTAAGTTTTGTCCCACCTTACAGGCATCACAGTAAAGCTTCAGAGATCCTCAGTTGACATCGTCGAGGCATTTGGCATGGTAGATGAGGTCAAGAATATCTACAAGGAGCTACGTGCGAAAATTGAGGATGACTTCAACCAGATCTATGAGCAAGCAATCAGGATGGCTGCTCAGGTCGATGTGCAACCTACCAGTAAACCACGGGCTGCTGGAAGGCAAAAACACAGAGAAAATGTACCTGCTGAAACGGTGAAGGACTACTATCGTCGCAACATGGCGATACCTTTCCTAGACCATGTCATCTTGGAATTTGAATCCAGATTTAATCCACTATCTGTAACTGCATCAAGGCTTCTGGGTCTAATTCCGTCTATACAGTGCAACTCAGATGTGACAGTGGACATCTCTGAAGCGGTCCAACTTTACCAAGATGACTTACCTTCACCAGAGCTGATTGACCAAGAACTAAAACGCTGGAAACTGAAGTGGCAAAACAAGTTATCAGAACAATGTTTTTGGAGTGAAAAAAGTCGCACATGATCTTGATAAGCAATTTGACAACATTGAAGTAAATATTTTTGGTGCATCAAAAGCATGCACGTTATGATATCAGCAGACAAGCTAATCCAGCACATGTCACTAAAATGCGGTATGTAAACATCAAAATGAAATACAAAATGGGTAAATACTCAAATACCAAATGCTGAGAAAAAAGGTCCACTTTAAAAAAAAAAAAGAACCCCCCCTTGCACTAGGCTGGCTACGGGCCTGCACACACACACACACACACACACACCTACACACACACACACACACACACCTACACACACACACACACACACACACACCTACACACACACACACACCTACACACACACACACACACACACACACACACACACACACACACACACACACACTGGACTGCTCTGAGACTTTTTTAAAGTAACAGCACTATATGGGGGCGGCGTGGTGGTGTAGCGGTTAGCTCTGTGGCCTCGCACCTCCAGGGCAGACTTCTGCCTTGGGTCTGTGTGTGTGTGTGTGTGTGTGTGTGTTTGTGTGTATGTCTGTGTGTGTGTGTGTGTCTGTGTGTGTGTGTGTGTGTGTGTGTGTGTTTGTGTGTTTGTGTGTATGTCTGTGTGCGTGTGTCTG
>NC_071121.1:28207500-28357500 GCF_024256425.1 Clarias gariepinus | reverse complement strand
CAACGCACACACACACACACACACACACACACACACACACGTTGGTAATCTTTTGGAATCCTGATCATCAGTCTCACGGCAGTTAACTGCATATAGTATCGAGGTGTAAGTAAATATATGATCATTTATGCACCTTTATGCTCATTTGTGTTTGTCTGAAGTTGATTAAATGATGAGTAACGTTACAGTTGAAACTTACAGAATCTGTGATAATGAACACTTCGACAGGATTCAATACAGACAAATGTGTGTTATTTATGATTTAATAGATTTTCTGAGGTTTTTTCTTTCATTTTTAACACAAATAAAATTAAAACAGGGAATCACCTTCTGAAATCCCCACATGTTATTTCTCTCTTTTTCCTCTAGAGGGCCCTGCAGCACACTTTCTCTCCTATTCACCCAATAAATAAAAAGTGCTGTAGTTAATATTTTTATTTTTATTATCATTTGTAAATTAGGCAGTGATAACCTTAAATGTTACTACAAAATAATCTTATGCAGATAATTTTAACTTAAAAAATCAAATTTTGCTTAATTCTTGTTTTTAACAGAATTTATCAGTGTAACAATAAACAAACATGCATTACTGATGATGCAAAGCAAAAAAAAAAGAGGAAGAAAATTATTTAAATTAATTAAACGTAGCCGTGTTTATCAGAAGTGGGTGGGGCTTCACCTATGCCACTTGGCTATTGGCTGAATGAGCTGTCGATCACAGCTTCAAGACTTTGCAAGAGTAGAGTGAGAGAAAGAGCAGACGAGTGGAGGAGAAGCGTGGAGGAGACACAACTGACTACATAGAGGTACACACACACACACACACACACATACACACACAAGGCGAGATTAACTAACACTGTGTTTAATGTTCAAATGAAATGTTTTTATAATTATGCACACACTGACATACAGCAGACCAACACACACACACACACACACACACACACATACACATACACACTCATACTGTATTAATATAGTGTACAGGTGCTAATTCAGTAGTGTAAAAGTTCCACACTGTCTGTGTTTATTAACATGCAGAACTTTATTTATTACCTGTATTATTACTGCACACGTTAATCAACACTGCATGTTGTAACTCAACACTGTGTTAATTCTTGCAGAATGCAAACCTTAATTACCATATCATATCAGGTCTACACTCCACTGTAGCTCTTAATTCAGCTGGGTGAGTGTGTGTGTGTGTGTGTGAGAGTGTGTGTGTGTGTGAGTGTGTGTGAGTGAGAGTGTTAACTCTAGACTGTGGCTTGATTACTTCAGTGCTGGAGGTGTTAATATAATCCTGAAAGTGTTAATTAATATAATACAGCAGAGTCGTTAGTGCAGAACTCTGAGTGTTTGTACTTTAAGTTAATACTGTACATGTTAGAGTTCTTCGATAAATTCTACACTCCAGGTGTTAATGCTGTAGTCTAGACGCTCATTAGAATTAACACAAGCCATTATTTCTACACTCCGTCTGTTTATTTATACTGAATTATACCTGCAGCTGCACCGGGTGTACAAACTTATGCATTTATTCTCCTAATTCAGCAGCAGAAGTGTTAAGGGTCTAGGTGTTAATTCTGCACCCCGCTGGTTTCCTGTGTACGTGTGTGTTTGTGTATATACGTGTGTGTGTGTGTGTGTGTGTGTGCGTAATAAACGCAGAAAAATTGAGGATGTAAGTGACGAAACAAAAAGACAAACAGAGCTGCAGTTACTGTAACACAGCATCCAAAGTATTGGCACCCCTTTACCTCACCCACCGCAGAATTTGAATCCAGTATTAACTTTTGTCTTCATCATCACTGTCCTTCTCCCTCCAGCACTGCAGTCATGTAAAGGCGAACGGAGAGGACGTCCACTGAAGACCGTCCTGCGTTACAGTAAAAAAAAAAAAGAAAGAAAAAAGTGAGGAACAGGTAACACACACACACACACACACACACACACACACACACACACACCAGGAAAGTGCAAATTACATGTAATCGGTCGCAGTTCACTAACTAATTAAAACATCTCCTACAGAACATTTCCACCTTTTAGCCTCAGACTTGAGACCACTGACTGAGCGAATTATTACTTCCACAGAATACGACTCTAATCTCAGCTCGTAATCAAACCTGTTAAAGTGAATCAAAGTGTGTGTGTTTGGATTTATTTGACCCATCGATCAGTTCACTGTTGAGAAACATGAGGGCCACAGTAACACACATTTGTGATTCTTTATAATTCTTCATATAACATCTTTAATTAGAATTTATATGATTTTTACACTTTACAGTTTATTATTCTAAGAAAGAAAGCGATTTGGTTTTTGTTGGCTAGGCCAGCCTAGGTCCTGTCTACAAATTAACGGTACTTGTATTTTTTTTTTAACGGTTTAACAGAATTGTCTTTTTCACCCTTTCATTACTCACTGAACCTTTTAAATCAATTAGTTTGAATTACTGAAACAGTCTTTAATTAAAAAGAACCGATTCATTTTGCCAGTTTAATCCCTAAAGAAATTACTAACAACTTTATTTTTAACTGAAATGTGACAATACTTTATTAAGAATCTGTTTGGTGAGCCTCGTTAAACTCCTCGTTAACTCTTCTGAAGACATGGACGAGGAGTGGAAGGAGAGGAAGCGCAGCAGATACTGCATGCTGAACTGGGAGCAGGTGAAGCGCCTGGACACCGTCCTCACTGAGTCCATCCCCATCCACGGCCGCTGGAGTTTCCCCACGCTGCAGATGAAACCGCGGAACATCGTCAAAGCCGTGCGGTGCAGAATGGCCGAGCGGAACATCTGCGTACGCGAGGTTCGGCTGAACGGCTCGGCCGCCAGTCATGTCCTGCAAGAGGACAACGGCTTAGGGTACAAAGACCTGGACCTGATCTTCTGCACCGAGCTAAAGGACGAGCTGCACTTCCAGACTGTTAAAGACATCGTGCTGGATGCTCTTCTGGACTTTCTGCCAGAAATAGTGAACAAGACCAAGATAACGCCGCTCACGCTCAAGGTAACTCAGCTCCGTCCCAAATGCAATTTTGTATTTTACCAGAATGTGGACACGTTTATGAAAAGCCTCAAATGCTAGAGCAGAGAAAAAGTGTTGTAATGAGACGTGATGTTCGCAAAAATTCTGTTGTCCAAGGTTCATGTGGAGTTTTTACTGATGTGTGTAGAGTGCTCAATGTGAAAATGCTGTTAGAGAGAATTTATCGACACCTTCTGTTATAACACGTTAGAGAACTTGTGGCTATGTGGAAGGAAGCGGAAGCGATAAGGGAGAGAAAAACACAGGGTTCTGCTTTCACAAGTCGCTCCTGAGTGTAGATGAAGAGCGATAAGTTCGCCACTTCACGGCTGTCTGTCTGAGCTGTAACCCGGTGCACTTCACACTGTATGACCTCTGAAATAAAAACATGCCTTTACTGCTGAGTTCAAAGCAATAAACTCATCTCTCTCTCACGCGCACTCGCTATTTCTTGTCATTTTTCATTTTTGGGACTCATGCTGTGTCACGTTCTCTAATGTGTGATCATCATGTGATGGAGGAACAGATCTCACAGACATGACGTCATCGAGTGACTCGATATTCCTGCAGAGAGTTAGCGCTTTTATTAGCGACATTCAGTTACGGGTTCTACACTGCTGTGAGCTCTCCTCCTTGAGAAAAGAACATGTTAAAGAACCTGTCATGGATTTGTGAATGTACATATCTCAACACTTCCTTGACATTTCTATTTTTCTTTCTCTGTTTCTGTCTGTTTCTCAATCTACTTCCTTTTCTCTCTCTATTCTTTCCTCTTTTTCCATCTGTACGCATGTCTCTCTCTTTAGTGCATATGTCTTTATATGATTCTTTATCTGTTTCTCTTTCTTTCTGTCTCTCTCTGTCTCAGGAGGCGTACGTTCAGAAGATGGTGAAGGTGTGTAATGACTCGGACCGCTGGAGTCTCATCTCTCTGTCCAATAACAGCGGGAAGAACGTGGAGCTGAAGTTTGTTGACTCCCTGCGCCGTCAGTTTGAGTTTAGCGTTGACTCCTTCCAGATCCGCTTGGACTCGCTCCTTCTGTTCTATGAGTGCTCTCTGGAGAATGTGATGAGCGTCTCGTTTCACCCGTCCGTCCTGGCCGAGAGCGTGTATGGAGATTTCGCAGGGGCCCTCGATCATCTCCGACGGCGTCTTATCGTCACGCACAACCCTGAAGAGATCCGCGGAGGCGGCTTGCTGAAATACTGCCACCTGCTACTGCGAGGCTTTCACACCCCACACCGCCGCGAAAAAGGTGACTACCGTGAGATGCTGCAGCGCTACATGTGCTCGCGCTTCTTTATCGACTTCCCACGTGCGTCCGAGCAGCATCGCAAACTCGAGTCGTACCTCCAGAGCCACTTCGTCGGACAGGAGGAGTGCAAGTTTGCGTACCTGAACATGCTGCATGACGTGGTGCGCGAGAGCAGCGTGTGTCTGATGAACCGCGAGAGATGCCGAGTGCTCGAGATCATCGCCGCGATGGCGGTTAGAGCGCTGGCCGAACATAGCGACGTCCCAAATGTGGAAAACGTCACATGCTACTACCAGCCCGCTCCGTACGTCAAAGATGGGAACTTCAGCAACTACAGCGTGGCTCAGGTGCAGAGTGTGTACACCTGCGAAACCGACCAATCAGGACAAGTTTGGGTCTGTTTATTTATGTGAGAGAGAATGTGCTGAAAACATGGTGTCCGTGTCAACCAGTCAGAGTGGAGCTCTTGATGGGCAGAGCCACAGACCAATCAGAACGAGGAAGATCAAAGCCAGATGTTTATGGAAGCGAAAGAAAAACTAACTAATCAGAGAGCAGTGATTGTACAATGGACCAATCAGGTTTGGTTTGATCTGCGCCGATCCTTTATACCTGACCGACACAGTCAATTCAATTTGAATTCATCAGAAGCAACCAATCACAGAGCAGGATCCATGTGGTGGTCAGAACCACATACACTGTTTCTTCATGTGCTTCAAAAAAACATGGAGCAGGATTTAAACTTAGAACCATGTGTGATAGATGGAGGAAAGGGCTAGTTAGGATGGAGGCTGATTTGAGACGCGAACATTTTAATATTATTGGTAGAGGATTAATAGCGGGTCCTTTTGTTTTGGGATCTTCTGAGACGACTGTGAAGCATAAAGCAGGGATCTTATGATCAGAGCAAAATCAGTGGTCTCCAGGACCTTGGTCCTGGCTTGCTTGTTCTAAAGGTATGGAGAAGAATTCTAGTCCACACCTTTCTGGCTTTAAAGAACTTTCATAATTTTTTTTTTTTTTACGCAAGAAAGCAAAAAGAGGGAGAACGTGATGGTTGGAGACGAGAACCGAGAGAGACAGAGGAGTGAGGGAGAAGAGAGAAGGTCACTCGGTTCAGTTTCCAGTTGATGCCAAAATCTGAAGAAACAGCCGTCACACCAGCAACATGAGCCTGAGAGCTAGAACCGAGCTCTGATTCTGATTAGGAGAATAAAGAGGGAGGACACAGAGTGTGAGAGAGAGAACATACCGGATCGAGTGCGAACATGTCACGTCAGCACGTGTTCACGTTTTAGCATTAGTCAAACTCAAATACGCACGATACATTAAAGTCAATCGTTTCACAGATCTGAGATTTTGAGGTTGTCATTTTTTTGGTCAATACACAAATACACCTGTCCAGAATGTTTTACATCTATAAATTATATTCTTGTACACACACACACACACACACACACATATATTTACTCATATTTTTGCCAAAAATCTCTCAGAACGCTCATTATATTAATGCGGCTTATTCACTGATGCAATGTAAATATTTACTTTTTTTTCCTTTAGTAGCATGTGGTCTGGAAAACATGATATAAATCCAGATGTGCTTCTTTACTCCAGATGTGTTCCGATGATAAAATGGACAAAAGACTGACGAGACTCAAACAGTTTTACAAACACCAGTGTGTGTAGATGGACGTCTGCGACTCTTTAAGTGCCTGTAGTGATGATGAAGGCGGCGGTATGAAGGGACTCGCTTTACACTTGTCAGTTGCCACTTGACAACTTCTCAGTTATTAGCGTTATTATATTAGTATAATACAATATTTCAGCGGGGTCTACTCTGCTCATCTGCAAGGGCTGTTAATTGCATAAACAAAAGATGTGTGTGTGTGTGTGTGTGTGGTGTGTGTTACTCTCGGACACTCACCTCCTTCTGCGTGACCTCGGCGAACTCCAGCTAAGCTCAGATTAGCGCGTAGAGCCGATGAAGGAGAAGATGAAAGTCATTTCCATGGGATCACGACACAGAATCTGAAGCGACCATACACTAAAAGTTTTCAAGTACAGAACTCTGGATTCTGATAAGTGGGAGGGTGTTGATTAATTCTCTCTAACAGCAGCTCTGACTTTAATAATAACGCTCTTCTTCTGATGTTAAAGTTTCCATGGCAACAGCTCACACGATGTTGATGATAAACAGATTTTATGCGAAGTTTTCTCCAGGATAAGGAGACATTTCTGTAAGATGTAGTGGAAGGAGTCTCCGGTGTTAGCAGTGAGCTTTCATGAAAGATAAACCAGACACTGATGATGGAGTTAGACACGCCTCTGAGAAACTGAATGTGTGTGATGTGAATCCATAACATTCACCACTTTTTACTCGTCCATTTGTCACTCTTTTTTTTGTTTTGCCGATCTGGAAGTATAATTGCATTCTTTTCTAATGCTGTGAAAAGATAATGAATGTTTGCAAGAAGTAATAAAAGTCTAGCTTTATTTTTATTTCCGAGATCATTCTGGTGTGTACATATATATTTACAGAGTGTGTATTTGTGCAATCGTGTCTATATGTGTAATATGTCTACAACACAGGGTTTACTTTTTAACTGAAATTAAAGTGCCCTTGAAATCATCAGAATGTCGTGATTTGAGTTTTTTTTTTTTTTAATATCACATGTCTGGTCCTGTATCTCCTAGTGAGTAGGGCGAGGGGTTTGGGACTACATACATAGTTCTACACACACTCACACACACACACACACACACACACACACACTAAGCTCGCTTCTTGTTGTTAATCTGTATATTAGATGAGTGTGATGCGTACTGAGATACAGAATGCAGAAAACAGGGAGTAGTGAAGAGGAAGTAGGCCACCTACGGTACTTCTGGGGCTAAGGGCACTTCAGTGAGAATGAGAGAGGGGTGAGGGTGTACAAGACCTACATTATCTCATTACGCCACTGTGGAGATTGTGCTATATTTAGGGTTTCGTGATGATCACATTAACCCGCATCCTCTAATCTAATGAACTGCTTAACAGTCGAGAGAAAGAGAGAGAGAGAGAGAGAGAGAGAGAAATCTAGACAGACAGACAGGTAGGATATGAGTAAGAAATGAAAAACTAAAAATTCTTTAATTATTCACCTTGTTCTTAGGTCAGAAGCTACAGAGATAGCTAATAATCTGTGGTGATTAACATTAAACCCACTAAGAGGTGAAGTGAGTAATGTGTGAATATTTGGTTACAGCACCACTTGTTGGGGGACGATGATGGGAGGAGGGTCATATATTAGGCAGCGAGTGAACAGACAGTTTTTAAAGTCGATGTGTTGGAATCAGGAAAAATGAGCTAGTGTAAGGATCTAAGTGACTTTGATAAGGGCCAGATGGTGACGTCTAGACGACTGGGTCAGAGCGTCTCCATAACTGCAGCTCTTGTGGGATGTCTCCAGTCCTGCCAATGAAGCTCCAAGAAGGGAAAACTAATGGACTGGGGATAGGGTCATGGGCGGCCAAGGCTTACTGATGCTCGTGGGTGTGAAGCCTGGCCCGTGTCATCTGATCTAATAAAAGCTCTACTGTAGATCAAACTACTGAAAAAGTGAACGCTGGCTCTGACTGAGGGGAGTCAGAACACAGTGCGTCACAGTTTGCTGTATATGGAGCTGCGTAGCTGTGGATCAGGCTGACCCGTATCCTCCACCAAAAGCTCCTACACTGAACACATTGTTCAGGAATAGTTTGAGGAACATGACAAAGAGTTGACTCCGCTTCCAACTTCAAGTCCATTTGAGCGTCTGTGGACACCTTCGGATATCTAGTAGTCCAGGCCTCATCGGGTCAGGGCTGTTTTTAAGGCAAAAGGGGAATAATGTTATAACTGGAGTGTAGTGCAATCACACATGGGGCAAATTATTTCTCTAAAGTTTATTACGATACTAAAATAAACAAATCAAAACATTTGGTCTTTACATGACAGATCAGTGTTCTCTGGATCTTCTCTGATTTCACTTGCTTTTTGTATTTCTCTAAAGAGCAGCTGAAGGAAAAAAAAATCATGAACAAATTTATACCAGTGTAACTTCTGTATGTGTTTATTTTAAAAATCGCTTGGCTAATCGCCCTGGTCACACGTCGCCCTTGCTGCTTGTGACAAACACACATTGTTTACTTCCTGAATGTATATTGTTAATATTAAGGCATTAATGTTTGTGTTGTACTGCCCCCTAGTGAGAGGAATGTGACATAATTATTCTTATTTTAGATTATCATACACAATTCTTTACTTATATTTATTTCATGTTTTCAGTTAAAAACAAGTCTTTGTGTAATTAAAACTTAGAACATTTTCAGTTATTAAACCCCAATCCTTATATTTATTAATGAATACTCCTCACACGTTTATTTATTACCCATTTATTAATTTTTCATTCATTTCATACCGCTTGTTAAGAGTCGCGGAGTGCCTGGAAACTAGGGGCACGATTCGGGGTAGACCATAGACAGAAAGGGTGCCAATCCATCACAGGCCACACACACACACACACACACACACACACTGTCAATTTGGGAACAGTGGGAGGAAACCAGAGTACCCGGAAGAAACCCACCAAGCACGGGGAGAACATGCAAACTCCACACACACACCCCTGACGGTGCAAGTGGACAATGCTAACTCCTAGACTGCCTTATTATCTATTTATTTGAAATCCAAATTAAGTTAAATAAAATCCAATCAACTACATCTAATCTGTCTGCTATTGGTATTAAGTACATTTTTTAAATGTTTCAAAAGATTTGCAATACCTCAGAAAAATGTATTAGAATAAATAAAAGAGATAATGTATCATACTAATGGTTACAGTTATATTTATAATTTACCAAATATTTCTCCGGTATGCTGCAATTGATAAAAAACAAACTCTGATGATGATGGAGAAGTTGCAGCTCGCAGGGTTAGACTCGTATGGTGTTTCTCATGAAAACACACACACACACACACACACACACACAGCTTGTTGTATAAAAGATGCAAATTTTACAAAAAAATCTGTTTCTAAACAACTATTTTGGTGCTTAATGACATCATTAAATACGCTCCTGAAATACTGTCCTGGAATAACCTCGCTGTGAGCTGGTGACCTTTGACCTGTGCTCTTGCATGGCCAGCTGAAGAGTCTCTGGGCTGTGTGTGTGTGTGTGTGTGTGTGTGTGAGACATCCAAACAAACATGGTAAGTGTTTCAAGTAACTGCCAGAGGCTTTTCCGTGGTTATGGTGAACTGTAAATGTTTTGTCAGATTGATAAAGCAACTGAATGAGAAGGAAAACCAGTCTGTGTGTATGTGTGTGTAAACACTAAAGGCATTCAAGCTAATGTGTGGTGTTATGAAGTGTACGCTTCATAATAAAATAAAGTATGTTTTATTATTAAACACGTTCCCCTGCACACACACACACACACACACACAAGGACATAAATTCCCTGGGACGTTTTTATATGTGTGGAGAAACGGCGGCTGCGTCTCTTCACCACACACACAGATTTATCGTCTCCCTGGATTCCAGCTGTTCCGTATCTTTGATACTTGGCTGTATTTTACAGCAATATTTCACTAAGAGCCTCCACACCAGCTCCCTCTGATAAGAAACGCTAATACACTAGAGCTGAGACATGATAACACTGAGATGCTAATCGTTTTAGCTGAAAACTTTTGCAGCTCACTGAGATAAAATTGTTCAGTGTAAAGTTTAGGTTAAAGATATTTACTTATTATTCTCCACATCCTAACTGAGGGTGCCAATAGTTTTGAAAATGAAAAACTTTAAAGTTTAGAAGGACGTGGTGGAAATCACTGGTGCATCTACTCTCAGAATGAAAACTGCATGACGCAGGGTGTAAAACACGCACATTAAACTAGATACGTTACATACACGACCGATCATTTTTATTATTTAAATTCAACACAGTAGAATATGGAATGTTCCTGCTACTGAAGCTCTCGGAAGCGTTCCTTCAGGTCCAGCATATTATGCGGCTCAAAAGCCATCTCTTAGCGATCCACGGCCCGTGGTCTCGTCAGACATGCAGAGAAAAACTGAGAATTCTGTGAATGCAACACCTAGTGTAGCCTAGCAATGTTCAACCCACAATGCAGCACGTGCGTGTTCTTGTGAAAATGAGTCTGTGTGTCAGGCGTAGCTCAGTGGTTAAGGTGTTGGACCGTTGACCGGAAGGTCCCAGGATGAATCCCCACCATCATCACCAGTGTAGGGTGTAAGGCTGATAACCCGCCCCCCTCTGTTATTCTTGCTGCTATACCCCTATCTCACCTGTGCGGTTTGACTATGCGAAGACCGACGCGCGAAGATGGAAAAAAAGATGAAAACCTAATCACAGCGCCAAAAATCCCAGTGAATCATGATGAACCGTACTTACGGCCACCGCGCGAAACCGCGTAGTAGGTGGCCGTAAGTATTAGTAGGTGAGATGGGGGTATTAGTAGGTGAGATGGGGGTATCAGTAGGTGAGATAGGGGTATTAGTAGATGAGATAGGGGTATTAGTGTGGGAGATGGGGGTATTAGTAGGTGAGATGGGGGTATTAGTAGGTGAGATGGGGGTATAAGTAGGTGAGATGGGGGTATTAGTATGTGAGATAGGGGTATTAGTATGTGAGATGGGGTATTAGTATGTGGGATAGGGGTATTAGTAGGTGAGATAGGGGTATTAGTAGGTGAGATGGGGGTATTAGTAGGTGAGATAGGGGTATTAGTAGGTGAGATAGGGGTATCAGTAGGTGAGATAGGGGTATCAGTAGGTGAGATGTGGGTATTAGTAGGTGAGATAGGGGTATTAGTGGATGAGATAGGGGTATTAGTAGGTGAGATAGGGGGATTAGTAGGTGAGATGGGGGTATTAGTAGGTGAGATGGGGTATTAGTAGGTGAGATGGGGGTATTAGTAGGTGAGATGGGGGTATTAGTAGGTGAGATTGGGGTATTAGTAGTTAACAGATTATGGGCCAAACTTGACTGAGTGATGATGGTAGAATAATTATAAAGGTCTTGACTAAAACAACATGCATGAGGAATCACAAAGGAGTTTTCGTTTTCTGCAGTGGAAAAGTACTGAACTAGTTACTTTTATCTGAAAGTAAAGCTGTAATGTAACTGATTACTTTTTAATGACAGTAATTTTGTAATGTAATTAGTTACTTTAAAAAGTAACATCCACCAACACTGATCACCACTAAGTTGTCACTGTTGGGCCCTTGAGCGCGGCCCTTAACCCTCACATACTCAGATGTATACTGTCCCGTCGCTCTGGATAAGGGCATCTTTCAAATGCCCTAATGTAAATATAAAGTGTGTCTAGGAGTGTTGATAGTTTATGATACAATTTAACAACACGTTTCTTAACCCAGAAACGTAAAATTGCAGACAAAACGTGTTTGTTTAACGCTGCCTCTGGCAACAAAAACACTTGTTTATTTTTACTGCCAAACTGATGAGGCACAACTAGCAGAGGCAAGTCCAGAGGGATCTCAGGAGAAAGCTGGAAAAAGTGCTGAGCTTGACTGCATCTTACTAAGAGGGTGTGGTCATGCACAGCCCAACCGTGAGCTACAGCAGCTTCCCTTGGTGTTTCAGTCTCTTCAGTTCCTTGGAAGAAAAGTCTCTCTTACAGACTCTGAAACTGTAAAAGGCTACATGCTGGCCGTCATGGATAAGCTGATAAATGATGAGAAAATTCAAATGAGTGTGACATCCGCTATGAAAACATCCCCAGTCAGACACTTCAGGGTTGAAATTCTAGCTACAGATGTGCTTAAAACGCTGTTAGAAGATCTAAAGACAGCTGGTTTCAGGTCTAGCAGAAGACGAGTCCAAAGTCAAAACTGAGATCACTCTATTGTTTCATGGCAAACGCTTCCAAGAGGAAAAAGTCTTTTAGCTTTTGTCTTTTTTTAAACCAATGCACTGGGTATGAACAGCAAGTGGTTTGGCAGCACGCTGGTCTACTATGGCACCTCAGGTAATATCCTGAGAGCTCGAAATGACAAAGAACAGAGTGAAGAGTACAATTGATTTGAATCGCTCCACATTCACACGCTGCTGTCAGGAATTACAATCCCCTGAACGATTCACAAGCGCACAGCAGCGATTACAGAACTCCTCCGTGTGTCTCCATTCATCTGATCACAGCTGATTCTGCTCTGTGTCTCTCACCAGTAAAAAGTCTCAATCGTGTTCTTCCTCCTTTCTCCTGATCATCCAAGAAAAACTCATAATTTACCTCCATATCAGTCATCTGTCTCGTGCAGCATTTCACAACACTCCTGTAAGGTGAGGTCATACCCGCAAACACCAGCGCTTAATGATTATTAACACTGAGCAGGAGTCATAATGCAGATGTCTGGCTCACACAGAGGGGGTGGGGGGGGTTATGTTGCAGTGGAATATTAATGAGCTAAACGCATTTGGAAGGAAAAGACGGGGATTTTGGGTTTTCCTCAGAGATGTTAATGGGATCCTCTTGGATTTGGCAATTCGCTTGTTCTTTATTTCTTTCTCTCCCTTTTTCTCCCTCTCTCTCTATCTTTATCTCTCTCTCTATCTCTCTGTCTGTCCATCTGTCTAGCTGCCATGACCTCGATTTTGAGTGGAGCATGAGACCGTCTGGAAAAAATAATCATGACAGTTTTTACTGTCCAAAATAAAGTAGGAGAATAAAAAAATATGCCAGTCTGTCTGTGAGTGTGTGTACAAGTGTGTGTTGGACAGTAGAGAATTGCACACTAGTTACAAAGAATCTACATTATGCAAACGTATGTTAATATTTGTACAGCTATAGATGGTGCAGAAAGAGAAAATTTACATTGTAAATGTAATAACAAGCTCCGGCAAAGTCGTTAATGATGAGACAAACATTTTACATGAATGTGACACACACAGACACACACACACACAAATTCACATTAGTACTTTTTCTTCTTGTCCCGCTTATTTCTTAACATTAAAATTAATTATTAAATAAAAAAAAATTTGAACAAATGTTTTACTGCCACAGGCTGCAAAGTGCCTAAAGATCCCACGTAACACTGGTTGTTTCAACAGCCTCAGCAGTGACCTCATTTCCCCTCTTGTCTCTTCCAACCACTCAGCATTCAGCACCAACAGGATACTAATGACTGGCCTGATCATCTGTCATCATCTGCATGTAACGAAAGTGGACTCACACAGGTAGGTAAGTATAAGGATGAGTAATGTTTATTGACAAAATGGGAATTAACCGCAGTTTTTAAGAAATGGAATGCTTATCAGGTAAGACTTTAATCACAGGTTACTTCCACTGAATGAGAGGCGTCTACTGATATGTCCTTTTTCTGTTCCTTTTGTGGAAACCGCGAGCAGCGAAGAGTTGATTTAGGAGATGCCTTGGAGCAGCGACGGACACACACCACGAAGTCACGGTGATGAGGACGAGGGAAACAAACGGGACACTTCTAGGAAACACAAGGAGCACAGGTAAGTAGTTTGGTAGGTAAAACGCTTCTTACTTGTAATCTTGGAGAGTTGGTCCACTTTCTAGAGTACGAGCCCGGACGTTGAGTGCGGTAAGGTGTGTCTTTATGGGTGTGCGTAGATTGACATCAGGTGGCATTGATTAATATTCCAGAGATGGAGGGCATTGCATCTGACTTGGTTCCCGAGCCAGGGCAGACTGTGACATCCCCCCCCCACGAACCGCTCCTCGGCGGCGAGAATTCAGGATGTCTCGGACCTGATAGATGGTGCCTTCATCCACAATGATCGAGGAGGGGGCATTTCTTCTTCTGGGCCAGGCTCTGTGGAAGAAATGACAGGATTTAGATATCTTTTTAGGAGTGAGGTGTGGAAAGTAGGGTGAATTTGATAGTCTGTAGGCAATTGTAGTTTATATGTTACCGGTATTACCTGCTCCAGGACTGTGAAGGGGCCGACATACCTAGGATTGAGCTTCTTGCAGGGCTGATGTAGACGCATGGCTCAAGTCGAGAGCCATACTTTATCACCTGGTTGGAAATTTAGAGTGATGGATTTACGTCGATCAGCTTTGTGCTTGTGTCTGCGTACTGTTCGCTGCAGATGGTAATGAGCTTCCTCAGAGACTCTCTTACCCTTTCAGAACCAGCTGTTGACCGAAGGAAGATCCAATGGTTCGCTGTTCCAAGGGATCAACAGAGGTTGGTAACCAAGAATGCATTGGAAAGGGGTGTGACCTGTAGTCGGTTGGTGTAAAGAATATTGGGCGTACTCGGCCCAGCCTAGGAACCGGTTCCAGGAGTTCTGGTGGCCATGGCAGAAGGTATGAAGAAAATGGCAGATTTCTTAGATCTTACACGCAGTCTGCCCGTTTGTCTGAGTGTAATATCCTAAAGAGAGGCTCACGGTCACACCTAGGAGTCGGAGGAACCCTTGCCAGACTCGAGATATAAACTGGGGACCTCAATCCGAGATGATGTCCTCCGGAATGCCAAAGTAGTGGAAAACCTTGTTGAAGAGGAGTTCTGCTGTCTCAATTGCCGTTGGTAAGCCTCGAAGAGCAATCAATCGGGATCCCTTAAAAAATCTTTCCACTATGACGATTATGCAAGTGTGTTCCTCCGAATTAGGCAGTGGTATGATTTTTTCGGCAGGTAAATGTCAGGAGCTCTTTGACATAGCACATTCTGAACATCTATTGACGTACCTCCCTACATCCCTCTCCATGTTGGGCCAGGGGTAGCTCAGTGGTTAAGGCATTGGACTACGGTTCGGAAGAGCCCAGGTTCAAACCCCACAACCACCAAGTTGCCACTGTTGGGCCCTTGAGCAAGGCCCTTAACCCTCAACTGCTCAGATGTGTAATGAGATAAAAATGTAAGTCGCTCTGGATAAGAGCGTCTGCCAAATGCCTAAATGTAAATGTTGGGCCACCAGAAGCGATCCTGTAGCAGTAAGAGAGTGCTGTCGATCCCTGGGTGTTCAGTGCCCAATGACATGTGAACGGAATGGATAAGTGCCTAATGATCCCCTTCCAGGACAAACCTGTGATCTGGTGGGGTCTTGTCTGTGCATCTCCCCTTCTGACCAATCAGAGCCCAGAACTTGACAGCGCTGTGCTGTATGTATCATTAGTAAAGCGTGTTCATGCAGTTGCAGTTCTCGGGTTCTGTTAGAGCGTTATTCATTTTTCACCTTGCTTTCCTCTGACTATAAACCAAGACGGAATCTTGGGTGACTAAACTCCAGTGAAGGTGGTGTTCTATAAAACAGTGTGACGTCTCGTCGTCTCGTTCTGCAGACCCTCACACACCTGCTGCAGAGATGCTGTAAAACCCAGCAGCAGCATCCTCCCCCGCCTCTCTCTTTCTCTATATAAATACAGGACATTATTCTTACCAACGTGTTTGCGAGCGCAGAAAGTTGCAGGACACAAGGTCTAAAGCACTTTATCTCAACTTAAGATCTTTAAGGAAATAATAGTTTAGTTCACTATTAAGTAAATTACATTCAACTCTGCAAGACTCTTAACAAGACGGAGAACTGTGCGAGGTTCAGTGTATGATAAAAACAATGTTAGTAATGTTTTTGAAATGTTTTAGATTATAAGATCTTTAGGACTTAGTACCGTGAAAATGGCCAAATTGTCTGACAGTGTGCTACTTGGGTAATTTATCACAGATACCTTTAGAACCATCTTTATGCAATCCTCAAGTTTTACACTTCTAAAGTTATTTATTTATACAATACATTAAATTTATTATCTAATCAATGGATATCTAATGAGGTATGTTACCAGTGAACACAGCTAACCTTACACTCTGAGGACACACAGGTCTACATCAACATTCTGTGTGTGTCTAAAAGAGAGAAAGAGAGAAAGAGTATAGTAGCAAAGTAGCAAACTTCACTGAAAAGAAAGAAAGAGTTTACAGAAAAGAAAAACACCTGAACAACTGCTTTTAATTAGTGTGTGTGCCAGAGAGCGAGAGAGAGAGAGAGAGTGCTTTCTATTTCAGGAATCTGAGAAAATCAGAGAAATGTTTGGCTATATGCTAATGCTTGGGTGTGTGTGTGTGTGTGTGTGTGCATGAGTATGAGTGAGAGACTATAAATCAGTGTCCAAGTGTATCCAAGTGTTACTCGGAATACTAACCTAAACTAAACCATAGAAAAACACACAACACACACCTGAACAATAAACCACTGTCCCCATAAACCACCGTAAGCCACGATACACAAAAACATCTTCTGTGCCTACTGTACACCACCGTGCATAACCTGTTTACAACTGGAAACAACCATACATCCCATATATAACCATACTGTAAACCACTGTTTACAACTGTACATAATCGTACACAGCCATACGTTACACAATCGTACACCACGATAAGCCACCGTACACAACAATACACCCTGGCACACAATCATACACCACCATACACAACCACGCACCACAATACACAACCATGCACCACCATACACAACTGTATACCATCATATACGACCGTACACTACCATATACAACCATGCACAACCATACACAATCGTACACCACCATACACAACTGTACACCACCATACACAACCGTACACCACCATACACAACCGTACACCACCTTACACAACCGTGCACCACCATACACAATCGTGCACCACCATACGCAACCGTGCATCACCATACACAATCGTACACCACCATACACAACCGTACACCACCATACACAACCGTACACCACCATACACAACCGTGCACCACCATACACAATCGTGCACCACCATACACAATCATGCACCACCATACACAACCGTACACCACCATACACAACCGTACACCACCATACACAACCGTACACCACCATACACAACCGTGCACCACCATACACAACCGTACACCACCTTACACAACCGTGCACCACCATACACAACCGTACACCACCATACACAACCGTGCACCACCATACACAATCGTACACCACCATACACAACCGTACACCACCATACACAACCGTACACCACCATACACAACCGTGCACCACCATACACAACCGTACACCACCTTACACAACCGTGCACCACCATACACAATCATGCACCACCATACGCAACCGTGCACCACCATACGCAATCGTACACCACCATACACAACAGTACACCACCATACACAACCGTACACCACCATACACAACCGTACACCACCATACACAATCATGCACCACCATACACAACCGTACACCACCATACACAACCGTACACCACCATACACAACCGTACACCACCATACACAACCATGCACCACCATACACAATCATGCACCACCATACACAACCGTACACCACCATACACAACCGTACACCACCATATACAATCATGCACCACCATACACAACCGTACACCACCATACACAACCGTGCACCACCATACACAATCATGCATACACAACCGTACACCACCATACACAACCGTGCACCACCATACACAATCATGCACCACGATACACAATCATGCACCACCATACACAACCGTACACCACCATACACAACCGTGCACCACCATACACAATTGTACACCACCATACACAACTGTACACCACCATACACAACCGTACACCACCATACACAACCGTGCACCACCATACACAACCGTACACCACCTTACACAACCGTGCACCACCATACACAATCATGCACCACCATACGCAACCGTGCACCACCATACACAATCGTACACCACCATACACAACAGTACACCACCATACACAACCGTACACCACCATACACAACCATGCACCACCATACACAATCATGCACCACCATACACAACCGTACACCACCATACACAACCGTACACCACCATATACAATCATGCACCACCATACACAACCGTACACCACCATACACAACCGTGCACCACCATACACAACCGTACACTACCATACACAACCGTACACCACCATACACAACCGTGCACCACCATACACAACCGTACACCACCATACACAACCGTACACCACCATATACAATCATGCACCACCATACACAACCGTACACCACCATACACAACCGTGCACCACCATACACAATCATGCACCACGATACACAACCGTACACCACCATACACAACCGTGCACCACCATACACAATCATGCACCACGATACACAATCATGCACCACCATACACAACCGTACACCACCATACACAACCGTACACCACCATACACAATCATGCACCACGATACACAATCATGCACCACCATACACAACCGTACACCACCATACACAACCGTACACCACCATACACAATCATGCACCACGATACACAATCATGCACCACCATACACAACCGTACACCACCATACACAACCGTACACCACCATACACAATCATGCACCACCATACACAACCATGCACCACCATACATAACCATGCACTACCATACACAACCGTACACCATCATACACAACTGTACACTACCATAAACCACCCTACACAACCATACACCATTCTACACAATGGTACATTACCATACACCACATACACATCTATACAGGACTGCATACACACACCGTACACATCTTTGCCTCCTTGCAAATGTCAAGCGCTTTTTGAAGAAAGCCAATCACACTTTTACTGGTTCACGGTTAGACTATTGCAACACTCTTTCTGTTGGAGTCACTCAGGCTCGTCTGCACTGCCTGCAACTTGTGCAGAATGCTGCAGCTGGTATGCTGACTGATAATCGTAAACATGATCACATCACACCAATCCTGTATTCTCTCCACTGGCTTCCGGTACAGTTCCGGATTCAATTTATACTGTTGATGTTTGTTTTTATAGTAATTAATGATCTGGCACCTTCTTACTTGTGTGAGACAGTGAGCTTTTCTCAACAGAGTCTTTTGTTCTGCTGACTAAAACCTACTAGTGGTCCCTCAGTCCATGTACAAACAGTGGGATGATCGCTCTTTTACGGTGGCTGGTCCCAAACTCTGGAACACCGTTCCACTTGAGCTATGCTGTATTACTGACCTGCCTCTGTTTAAAGCAAAACTTCAAACTCACTTATTTGGAAAGACTTTTGGTATGTAATAATTTTATGTTTTGTATATTTTACTCCTATTTTTTTGTAATTTATTTTAATGCTGTAAAGCCCTTTAGTTCAAGGTTGCTGTAGATACCATATAAATAAATGCTCTTTGATTGATTGATTGATTGATTGATTGATTAATACACTATTAATGTTGATTAACACACAACTATTGACCCCTGTACACCACCATACACAACCATAGACCCCTGTACACCAATGGAAACAACCAATACACTATCGTACACTATACTGTACACAACCAAAACACCACCATACACAACAAATACACCACTGTATGCCACCATACAGAACTACAGGGTGAAAATAAACTAGGCCACATTCAATGGCAATAGAACTTGTAGCATCACTGGAGCGCCACCCAATGGTGCACCACCCTATTTGTTATGTTATTGGGCGTGCGTGGTTAGACCAGCATTTTCCAGGATATTGGCTGAGACGGCACAGACCTCATTAAATGGTCACAAAAGACTGTGAATTCAATAAACCCGGGAACCAGGAAACTGCTAACGTTAAAAGTTAAAGATTAGCTTCGATTTTTGAGTCACGGTAGGCAGTATACCATTGTATATAATCATACAACACTGTACACCACTGTACACCATTATACAAAACCATCAGTGTTGGATGTAAGGTGTTACAAAGTAACGCGTTAGAGTACTTGGATTACGTTCCAAGTTCTGAATCTAACGCGTTAGGTCCACCATTTAAGTACTCAGTTATTTAGTTACTTTTTCAAAAATATAATCCGTTATTCAGAAATTTATGTAATCCGTGACCCAGACAGCAGTGATTCCCAACCCCTTAGTGTCCCCCGTTATTATATAACAGAGGAAATAGTCTTTCCAGAAAAGTTTCTAATAAATATAGACTGGAAATGAAAAAGAAACAAAATGATATTCCCAGTTAGCCAGAGAGCAGGAGTGATGATGGAGGTTGGAGGTCAGCTTCAGGAACACACACGATGCTAAAGTTATTGACATGCATAATAATAATGAGAAAGACAGAAAGAGAAAAAAGAGAACTTCATTTCTGTAGCACTATTATACTTTTTTGTGTTTTATTTTATTCCACTTGCATTCCTGATCCACACTATACAATCTTGAGTCTTAAGACATCATTAACCGAGCACACACAGTTAGACTTACCTAATTAAATCAAACTAACCACTCTGCTGAAAACAAACCCAGTTACTGTTAGACTGGTCTAATTTGAAATTTAAAAGAATTTTTTTTTTTATGGAAACAGTATAGTATCGTCTATACTGCTGTATTCTGTATACAGGGTCACAGGCTATCCCAGGAGACTTAGGGCACAATCTGGACATGGTGCCAATCCATGGCAGGGCACACACACATACACTCTGGGAAATTTGGGAATACCAATTAGGCCTAATCAACAGGTTTTGAAAAAACTCTGCACACAAAGAGACGGGAATCGACCCTGGCTAGGAATTAAACCAGGACCCTGGAGGTGCAAGGCGACAGTGCTAACCACTACCCCACCCGTGCCACCTTGATATCAATAAGGGGGAAAAAACGTTTAAAAAAAAAAAAACGTTCAGCTCAAAATTTAACAGATGGCGCTGTTATTTATTTATTTTTTAAAAAATTTTAATACATGCTTATAAATTGAAATCTAGTTAATAAATGTGATCTCTCGACCTAATTTTTCACACTTTATGGTAACATAAATATTTTAGTTTATTTAGAAATTCAACAGATGCACCGTACATTTTTTAAAACACGCTTATGAGCAACTAAATTCCATGCAAATAAAGTCACAGCACATCTAGTAGAATCTAAACTGACAGGCTGACTAATAAAACAGTTTGAACTACATATTTTGTAGTATTAAATTCATTACATACAAGTCCTATCCATAAAGGTTGAAACTTACCCTGATGGGATTTCTGAAAGGAAAAATGTGTTTTTTCACTGTTAATGCTTGATAAATCGCTAACATCAGCTAACCTGACAGGATTAAAAAAAACAAAAAAACAATAGTTTATTCACCAGTAACGCACTTTAGAATTAACGGACCAAATCCTAAACTGATGAAATAAACCAGAGGTTTAACACACCACAAACAAGTTATGGCCAGAACAAGAGTTTTTACATGGACCCTTCTGTCTTACCGCCTGCAGACTTTGGATGTTCAACGCGTTGTGGGAACTCAGACCCAAGAAAATCTGGCCTTAATCCCCCCCCCCCCCCCCCCCCCCCCCCCAATCTCCACACAACTGTGCTGATCCAGCCACAAGAGACCTGAGAAAAACCCAGAGCTGTACACCAGCAGAACCACCGCACAGAGCCATAAAGCTTCAGCAAGACGCTGTAAATGTGTTTACAATTTACCAGTGGTCCCGTATAACACACTTTCACACACTTTCACACACTCTCAGTGGGGTTTAGTGCCTGGGAAAACTGGACCTCCTCTTGGTTTAAAGGTCATAATGGCCCTGACTCTAATGAGATAAAGATGATATCATAGTCTTACTGCTTTCATTTATTCTCCCTTTTTCTCTCACACACACTCACACACATTACAATATGACAAACTACTATTTGACAAATGCAGTAAAATGGCAGTTGTCATTTTGGATCAATGATGTTTAAATTTGGGGAAATTAACTCTAAACAGCAGATTCAGACCCCTGGCCTGATGAATTACACATCACCCACAAAATCATACAAAATAACACACAACTCTCTGGAAGAAAGAGACGCATTTTATATACAGTGCCATGAGTAAATATTTACCTGCTCCTTCAACATTTTCCCATTTTTACCGCTAAATTATCTAATTTAGATAATACATCATGAATCTGCTTTTGAGAACTCATAAAATAAAGCAAGGGCTTTTAAATTGTCTTTACGAATAAATAAAAGTCATAATGGGATAAGTTTTTTCTAGCCGTGAACTCTGCAGTGACGGTTCAGGCAGGAGATCTAGAGTGAAGCGTGGTGGCGGCGGCATCACTTCCAGGGTTACCCTTGTGTTGGAGTCTATAACTAATCCCTTCTTTACACACTCACTGACTGTGTTTTCTGACACTTTCTGTAGACGGTGGTAACTCTTCCATACACAATTCATGGAGACTCATCAAATTTTGAACCTAACACATTTAAAGTTTGAGATGTTTTTTTTTTTTTTTTTTTAACAAGCGAACACTTTTTACAGCTTTGTCTTGGATTTGTTCTCTAGTAATCTCTCACCCAAAAGAGTTTTACACACACACAGAAAAGAAGAGAGAAAGAGAGCAATCTGGAAACAGGGTTATCATTGCTATGTTGCGATACAGTACCAGTTAAGTGAGCGAGAGAGTAAAATAAAGGACACAGAGTTTTTTTTCTGATAGAGAGAGATGATTAAATGGACTAACACAGAGTCAAGTTCAGATCAGTTTACATGAGACAGAAAGGTCACCACACTCCTCAGTATTACACAACAATAAGGGTTGACACGGCAACAACCTTCCAGCGGTTTCTTATTAATTAATGGAATAAGTTCAAAGTGTTGTTGACTTTGCAGCTTTGTTGCGATGTTAGCAAATGTTCTGCACTTAAATCGTCTCTCCAGCTCACATAACAGCTCCATGGATACAGACTGTGAGATCAGGTTCACACTGACTAACCCCTCATTACCACCGATCTTAACAACCAGTCTCACATCACCACCAATCCCAAGCAACAACCCCTCATCAATAGTATGCATTAAGTCTGTTCAAAATTTGTAATTGCACTCCTTAACGTTCCACACTGGCATCAATCAACTCGGATAAAAGGCAAGTCCAGGAAAGTGTTTCTGACTCGGGTTTCTGTCCCGATGTTCCTTGGTTGCAGATTTAAAGAACATCTGGGTTCTACTCGTGTTTCCAAATAAAGATTTGTGCATGTGCCACTTGCACAACATTAATATTTAATACAGATTAAATATTGTCGCTGTTATGGCAGTAATTCTGTTAACACACACACACACACACACACACACCTTTACTCATTGATGCAGGTTCCTCATTTTTGGCTCCATTCTCAGATTTATGCTGGAGATTCATTCTTATACTGTCTGTTAGAAATAATTAACCTTAATTAAACATAGTGATTTAACTGGACCTAATTAGTGACTTTTAGATCATGTGACTAAATAAACCACACCCTTTTGGACTGCGTAAATCTCATGTTTTCAAGAGCGCAATTATTTTTCAAAACCTACATTAGTGCATTATGTTTATACGGATAAAATCCAAGTTGAAGCTGAATTATAAGACTGATTTAACTGATTTTATTTAATTGTTAAGGAAAAGAAATTTGTGACGTCACATCAGGACGCACCTGAGGTTAAAGATAGCCCCGCCCTTATCTTTAATTTACAGTACTGTGATCTGTCGATTAATATGTTCTTTTAAGGGGGAAAGTTAGTGACACACATACACATACACACGCACACACATATTGCAGAGTGTGTGTTATGTAAGTGTTTTCCTGCTTGGCTGAGGGCTCGTGAAGAGTTGAAATATATTTCGGAGAAAGCGGAGCCCAACGCTGAGGTCCAGCTGGAGATCACTGAGGAAAAATACACAAACCGAACTGGCTGTCTGTTTATCTTTCTCATTTACTCTTACACCAACACACAAATCAACACACACACGCAATGTTAATTAACACACACACTTGCATGTGTTGCTCAAGTCCAATAGAGTGCAGAACAAATATTACACTTATATAATGTACACAAAGTACATCTTTAATACAACTATATTTTCCTAAAATAAGATTCCAACCATAAGTGTTGTTTATTATTATTATAGGCTTTTTGGCATTTAACAGAAAAGAAAAAGAAAGAAAGGAAAAGAAGATGCAAAATTGGCACAATAAGAAAGAATTATTATTATTATTATTATTATTATTATTATTAATTATTTGCTGCCCCCATGTGGTGAGAGTCAGAAGCGCATCGGACTTTCTGTCTTTGAACTCACAACTGAAACTATTATATCAAAATAACAAGATGAAAGGAAAATGAAAACAAGAAGTTTTATAAAAGCAGTTAAACAATCAGTAAAACATTCAGTAAAACACAACAATACAGGACAATTAAAAAAATTAAGACTCTAAATTCTTAATTTTGGCTCTAATGACAGCTCTTCAGTCTCCAGGCAACCTAGTGACACTCCTGGGCGCGTCTCAAATCAGTGCTTTAGAGAAGCCCTGACATCTAAAGGTGTGTTTCAGAGCTTTGTGTTCCTGTGCTTCAGTGTTACAGATATGATAATAACATGGAAAACAAAAGAAAAAACACAAAAAACAAACCAATATTTATTTCACCTTGTGACATCCACAAAGTCTCAATGACCTGATGACTTACAGTGTCCTGTACAGTATCCCCCGCCCCCCCAACGTTGCCTGACTCAGGAGGGAAGTCTGTAATGTATAATGTATAATGTTTATAATGTATAAACAAAATTCTCTGTCTGAAACAATCAGTTGTTACTTTCACACACACACTTTATAAAGCCACTAACAAGATCATCAATATGCCTCAAAAATGAGTATTTGGTAACACACACTGAACCCACACGTCCCATGTTAAACCGCCTCAGTCAGTATGTTTACATGATATTGTGTTGGTCTGACAAAAAAACAGATTTTTCATATAAATGTAAATATGTTAGTCTGACTGACATTGTACCAAATTGAAGGTCTCAGTTTCAGACTCACACCCAGATAATGTGTTTGGGTGTGATGTCGAGCAGCCCCTGCACTTACAGTAAAACTCAATCGCACAGGAACTGGCCGGGGCGCTTCTTCACCATGAAGCCGAACAAAAGTTGTAACAACTAACAATACGGCAGCGTCATCTACCTTCAGATAAACACCATAACCATGACATACAGCGTGTGTCTCTGATTTGTACAAAGCAGAAGTAAGAAACGTACAGCTCCACGTTCTCACCGCTAGACGGAACCAGACCTGGGGTCCGTGGTGGGGTGCTTCCACTCACACACAACTCATCTGTCAACACCTCTACTCTCGGCTTCGAGGGTCAACAACAACAACAACAACGATGATGACCCCTGACTCCGCCCCTGCTGGTTATGATTTTAGTGATATTAATGATATTGTTCTATTTATCACTTACAACCCAAAGGCTCTTCTGCACTGTTTCATGAGGTTACTGGATCTAATACTCATTTCTCGTTAGTGTTAAACCAACAACCTACAGCCTCGTGCGGCTGATCAACAATCATGAGCACGTGGGGTCTGGGACACAGCAGTAGGGCGCGAGTCAGGCAGCTCGTGCTCAGTGTCACACACACCCCTGAGCGCTGCTCTAACCCTCGGTAGGGCAGATGGGGGGTGATTAGACTCCGCCCCCTACACACACACACGCTCGTGCTGCCGAGTTGCGGAGCAGGAGCGCGCGCGGGGTGTGTGACCGAGTCTGGGGTCAAAACTAAAGGCACAAATAAGATCAAAGCCGGTGTGAGTGTTCAGAGTGACGGGCTGAGCGCTTTGATGTTACCGCGCTGACAGGGACTCGGAGATATTTAAGGACAGGCAGAGAGTGTGTGTGTGTGTGTGTGAGAGAGAGAGAGAGAGAGTGTGTGTGTGTGTGTGTGTGAGAGAGAGAGAGAGAGAGAGAGAGTGTGTGTGTGTGTGTGTGTGTGTGTGTGAGAGAGAGAGAGAGAGAGAGAGAGTGTGTGTGTGTGTGTGTGTGAGAGAGAGAGAGTTCCGCTGCACCGGATGCGGGTGTAAAGTTACTGAGCTGCAGCCAAGAAGGTAAGAGCAGCTCACATGTTCACTTTCATCTAGACTTAACTGATCACACACACACACACACACACACACACACACACAGTATACATGCGTTAAACTGTGTGTTCTTTGATATTTTTTATTCCTTTAGTTTAGTGCTTTATACAACATGCAGCCTGTAACAATGAGATATCTCTGTTAATCAATAATAATAATAATAATAATAATAATCGATTCAGTGATGCCTCGTTGTTCTCTTCTGTACTGGTTGGTGTATCGCCACACTGACTCCGAATTCGATCTTTTTCTTCACCTACGCATCCATTTAAGGTGGTGAAACATCGCAGTTCCTTTATAATCCAACAGGTGGTGTGTTCTAAACTAATTACACCTTCATAGGCAGCACAGTTTGTTTAGAATTTCAACAAAATCTAAAAAAAAAAATTGAGGTTTGCAATACAAATCAAGTCGGTATGGAGATGATATCCTATCAGGTGACCCCTGGTGATTCCCATCCATTACTAATACTAATGATAATAGATTTGTAGTAATATTAGTGTGTGTGTGTGTGTCTTGTAGAGCACATGTATGATCACAGTTAGTTCTGTGTTAAGCTGAACAGGTAGTTTGTGAATTCTACAAAAACTTTGGACAATAGATTTTTTTGTTTGTTAGAGAAATTGTTCAACAATAGAATGAAACAGATTTTCTGTTTACTTTCTTTCTTCTTGTTATGGATAAAATGATACAGTAGATCAAAGAGAAATGTTCAATGAACATTGTGTGAGAAAGAAAGACAGATAGAGAGACATGTGTCATGTCACACTCGTCCTCTAAGCGCTTAGATCAGATGGAATTAAGGCCAAGCGACAAGTGTGTGTGTGAAAGCTGCTGACACACACAGCGCAGGGCTTTGGGGCCAGTACATGAACAAGTTCCTGTAGTCTAGGTCTTAAATCTCTAACCCTAGGGACTATCTGACCATTTTGATTCATACACATTCACATCTCATACAAACTTAAATAATTCTTTTGATTGTGTAAAGCTGCTTTGCGACAATGACAACTATTAAAAGCAATATACAAATAAAATTGAATTGAATTAATCCATGTTATACAACATTCAAATTCAAATTTTATTTGTCACATACACAAACATACACAATACGAAATGTAGTGAAATGCATTATACGACTGCTATTGACCCTAGAAGAGAATTAAAGTTTACAAATAAGAAATAAATATGAATAAAAGAAATACGATAGAAATTAAATAAAAAAATTAAATTAAACTAGGAAAAATAGAACTAAAAATAAAAATAGAAATGTGCTAGGAAAAATAGAACTAAAAATAAAAATAGAAATATGATGTACAAAAATAGAAATATACTGTACAAATTGAAATATACTGTGCTGTGTGTGCAAAGTTCATTCAGTTCCGTCTGAGCAATCTCATTGGACAGGAGTGATAATAACAGACAGTAACAGCACTGTGAGGTGTAACTCTGTGTATGAGTGGGCGTGTCCCAGGTGTTGTCCAGTGGTTAATGACACTAACTGTGTGTCTCAGCGTGGGTGAGAGTAGGTCTGTACGGTCCGCAGTACTGAGGAGAGAGCAGCTGTCTGACTAAACCCACATTCACACCCAGTCACAGAAGCACTTTCAGTAAGAACATCAACACATCTGATAACGTTATGGCGTCTTAAACAACACGCCGTCTCTGCACTAATCACTTCTAAGTCCTTCTGAATCGCCTCTGAACCGCCCGCGTCGTTCTGTTTATGGCTAACGCTTAGCTACTAAGCTAACTAGCTTCTAACACAAGGCTGAATCCCAAATCCCTCTCTAACCCCTGATCATGGGCACTACTTGCTATGTGGAACAAGGGAGTGTACACCCTACATAGTCCACTAGCTTTCCATTTAACAATAATTGGGATTCGACCCCAGAACCTGGATATTAACAGAGCTGATATTCTAAAGTGGAATAAGTGGAAATATAAAGTAAATCTGGTGAGTGTCTCAGCACTGTCCACCACCTCCATGGTTTATTCTCCTCAAATTTTGGCTACAGAGTACCGCTAAGAATTTTAAACTACTTTTAGCCGTTAATTAGAACTGTCGGTCACCAGCTCCACCAGTCGTGCCTGGTTAGATCTGCCAGGCACCGGAGGATATGTGTGGGCGGAGCAAAAAAACTGGTTTAATGAAGAACCAAATAAAAATCTGCTGCTAATAAATGGTGGTTGTGGAACTGTTGAGTAGAAGCAATATCACACTCGAAGTCCTGCTGCTGTGATATCTTCAGTACTCAGGCTGTGCCCTCGTGCCCACTGTGACCATATCACAGTCCTGCTGATATCCAGTACATCAGCATGACTTGGAGTGTGCTTGATATTGCCTAATTCACTCTGTGCTGTAAAACACACACATATACACACTTATCCTCAGCTTATCATACCTTTTTTATCTTTTTATAATAATAGGACAATATAGAGTGTTGCCATGGAAACGGTGCTTCATCTCATCAATGACACAGCAGAGTTTTACACATGGAGCCTTACCATAGCAGGTATGTCTGTCCGTCTGTCCGTCTGTCCGTCTGTCTGTCTGTGTATCATCTCCCTAGTTCCCTCACTTAGTTTGAGGTTGTGTGTGTTTATCTTAGACAAGCGAGTGGAGCAATGGCCGATGATGTCTTCACCCCTCCCCACACTGGGCTTCAGCATGCTGTATTTGCTCTTCTTGTGGGTGGGGCCTCGCTACATGCAGCACCGAGACGCTTTCAAACTGCGTAAAACTCTCATCGTCTATAACTTCAGCATGGTGCTGCTCAACTTCTACATCTGCAAAGAGGTGTGCTGTCTTCCATCACTCTTCCTCCATGCATTCCTATAACCATTCCTATATTCGTCTATCTGTCCGACAAGCTAGCCGTCTACCCATCATTCTATTTAATCTATCTGTCCATCTTTCCCTACATCACTTTATCTACCTGTCCATTAAACCACCTGTTCATCCATCCATTCATTAATCTGTGAATATTTCCGTCACCCTTCTATTTAATTAATTTATCCACCCATCCTTTCATTTACCCCAGTCTGATCCATGATCACTATCTTTCTGACCATCTTATGTTCATTCCTCCCTCTATCACTTTGATCCCTTCGTTCATCCATACATACATTCCTCATCTACCTTTTAGCCCTTCCCTTACGCGTATATCTCTCTCTCGCTATCCTCCATCAGAGTCTGTTCATCAGTCACTAACAACTGATACAATTAAAAGCATTCAAAATAACCTTATAGTGTTTCAGAACATCTTTATTTTTGTTCTCCTTCTCCCTCTCTTTTCTGTTTCTCCAGCTGTTGTTGGGTTCCAGAGCAGCTGGATATAGCTACCTCTGCCAGCCTGTCAACTACTCAGACAATGTCAATGAAGTTAGGGTGAGACACACACACACACACACACACAAACACACACACACACAAAAAAAAACAAAAGCCAGTGGGTTATTACATTTGAAAGGAATTTAAATGAAACTGAATGTTTTTATCACAGTGTGGGGAATAAATGAATCACGACCAGGAGGGGGCGCTGTGTTGGTCACACATGAGACACAGCAGGAGATCTGAAATGGAACCCAAGCACTTAAAGTATGCTTGATATTAATGTGTGTGTGCCATCTGGGGAAATTCTCTCCCTAAGCTCATCACATGGGGCTTAGTGAACCGCACAAACTGGAGGAGCATGTCACCTCTCTGACCTTTGACCTGTGTGCTGCTGACCTTAATCCAGTTAGCGTCTGTTCTGAGCTGGGTTTTCTCCTGTTTTTGCCTTGTTGTCCTTTACTGTTTAAAGTACTATTTTGGAAAAATAGGTTTCTGTACATAATGAGTGCATGAGTGTGTGTGTGTGTATGTGTGTGTGTGTGCCCTGCGATGGATTGGCACCCTCTCCAGGGTGTACCCCGCCTCGTGCCCTAAGCCTCCTGGTCCCTGTAACCCTGAATACAGGATAAAGCGGTATAGAAGATCCAAGTGTCACACAGTGGTATGACCAAACAAGTTCCTGGTTCCAATTCCTGATGTGATGGATTCAGACCAACATCCCAAAGATACTCTGGAACTAATTACTTTGTGGGAAACTAATCCCATGTGAATAGGGTTGAGAAGAGTTACCATAGTAACCAAACTTAAATAAAAAAAATAACAATAGTATACTGATGGATAACAATTTCAGTTCTTCAATTTTAACAAAACATTGAATTTGCATTTATACTGCCTGATGTGTGTGTGTGTGTGTAGATAGCGTCAGCTCTGTGGTGGTACTACATCTCTAAAGGTGTGGAGTTTTTAGACACAGTGTTCTTCATCATGAGAAAGAAGTTTAACCAGATCAGCTTTCTGCACGTCTACCACCACTGCACCATGTTCATCCTCTGGTGGATTGGTGTTAAATGGGTCCCTGGAGGCCAATGTAAGAAAAAGTGCACACACACACACGCACACACACACGCACACGCACACACACAATAGAGGAGTGAAGAAACAAAGTTGACTGTGGAAGCAGAGGAGGAAAGACAAGAAGTGCCAAAAAGTGTAGCACTTTTGGGGTTTGGGGGAATGAAGGAACTAAGGGGAGGGTTTGAGACGTTACACGGGTGATTTATTTTTCTTCCTTGTAAATAAGTTACTTTTCTATGAAATTTACTCTTACTCTGCAGCCCACTTTCCCCACTGGTGGAAAAGGAAGTCTTCTACAGCCATCTCATACCCCAGCTTGTGGATCACCTCAAACCTAACTGGCTGAAGTGCCGGATACCATCGATTGATCTGCATGTTGGTGTCTCTCATGTAATGTAGTCAGGGAACCAGCCCTCTGTCTAATGTGTCCATCTGTAAGACAAAAGTAGGAGGAAAGTCATGTGAATGCAACAGCAGGCCACCACTGTTAAAGTAGTCAAGCAGCTCCAGGAAGTGCCTCATCCCTTTTATGGTTTTAGGTCTTGGACAGGTTCCTATCTAAATTCCTATCCAATCCTAAATTGGCGATGCACTTGCCTGTGACCCAAGTGGAAGCCCAGATACCATACCATCCAACTGCATGCATGTTCTGGTTTTGAATAAGCCCATGTTGCAGGTGCTGCTGCCCATTATTACTGTAAATGATTATATTATCTAGGTGATGATATGGGTCATGTATGTATGGAGAATATTCTCCATATTATATTGAACTCAAATGGAAGCGGCACAAATGAGTGGAAACCAAATTGAGACTTGGGGACCAAGACCTTCAAGCTACACCATTAACTGAGGGACTCTGTAAATACCCCCATGTTGCGCATTAGCCCCATATAGGTTAGAACACATTGGAAAAATGTTTCAGCAACTTGGCAGCCGTTACGGGAACTGCCTTCACCAGAGAAGAAGGAAGTGCCCCTCTCTCTATGGGTTCTGGAATTTGAGGTTATATACGTACAGTATCTGTAGGGAATTGCATCTACCTGTTTATCTTACATCATAGTCAGCTTCCCTGACGCCATTTGATCTCAAAGGGGCTCTAAGGAACTTTTGTTATCGTTTAAATTCCCATAGCAGAGCACCCGTCATACACCTGGGATTGACGTTCTTGGACCAGTGTTAAGGTTATTAACACCTTCTTGTGTTAACTGTCCCAATGTGCTAAGAACATATTGCCTTTCGTTGTTACCTTTGGAGCCTAATGTTCGATCCTCATAATGTTCTAGAGGGAAAACCCAATAGTAAACCATCATTTTGCGAATGGTACACCCTGGTATGAATATAATTGATGCAGAATAAGTTGTGTAGCATGTGTGGCATGAATGTAGTGTCATGATTGATCACAATTCTTTAAAGATTCTTAATGAGGAGATGACATGGAGTAGTTCTCTTGCAACACTTGCTGAGATACTGCTTCAAGGTATCATGTTGTGTAGTCCACCAGAATGGCCTGACAAAGTCTATTCCTGTTCTTTCCAAAGGGACCTCAAATAACCCTAATGTCCCCAATGGTGCATTGGGTGCCAAGGCAATCACAACATGCAAAACCCAACATACAATCACAACACCTGCATACTGTACATCAGCGTGAATGCGTGGCCAATAGGAATGAGCCATAAGATGGTTATTGCCCTGCTATAGGATTACGTTGAGCCACCTGGAACAAGAAGTTCATGCGGGGCTTCAGGAGAGGTTGCTATCTCTTGTACTAATTTCTCTAATAGTTGAGAATACGTCATTCAGTCACACTTGATCAAAAGCCTGCCTCAGGGTCTTGTCATGTGACTGCTTCAAAGGGAAAATCCCTAAATAGAGTTCTCTCTAAGGGTTTGGGGATGAGCTCTTTCCTCACAGTGTCTCCCTGGTCTGGAGCTAACATTGATGACCCCAGCACCTCTCCAGCTAATGCTGCACTTTTTCCATGCCACCTTTTGCCTACTGCAGGACCCATCCACCAACATTTCTCTCACTAATGCTTATTATCAATTTGTTTATTTCTTCCTAGACTTGGTGAAGCCAGAACTAATTGTTGCCTGCACTTGATGTTTTCTCCCTAGAACCTAGTGGATATTATTGCACACCCCGTGCTCACATTTCACTTTCACCATGAATACGTACATGCCCCGGTGCCTTGCCTTAACTTCGATGGATTGGGGTCTGGTTATGCCCTGAGTACACCAAGGCCTAACGTATAACTTTCTGAACACTCATTCTTACACATGATGTGAGTCGCTCTGGATAACACCGTCTGCAGAATTCCTAAATGTAAATGTTTAGCTCCTGTTCAGTCAGTGACAAACTGGGAATACAGATCAGCGTTTCGGCTTCCGTGTTATTTGCGAGCAGGGCCATGGCCACTTCCCATGGAGCACCCACCTGACTGAATTAAACACCTGATGGCCCTCCTGTGCTTGTACAGGGCCATGGACTCCCTCTTCCTGCTGTGTGCAAAGTCGGCCATTCTCTCAATACTGATTGTGGTGGATGCTGCCAAAACAATTGATGAGATCAGCGAAGGGTGATCTTACATCAGACTTTCAGCACCAGTTTAATCATTTTAGGGTTTGGGGAAATTAATGAACTGGAAGGATTTATTCTTTTATTTAGAACTGTTGTTACTTTTCCATGAACTTTATGCTCTCTCTCTTTCTCTCTCTCTCTCTCTCTCTCACACACACACACACACACTGTTCTGTGCCCTGGTCTCCTCTCTGTCTGTCTCCATATCCAAACATAAAAAGAAAACAAAAATAAATAGACTTGGTAATGAGCCACAGGTGGAAAATGTTACATCACCTGCTGGTTTAAACGTCTCTTCTCCATCTCCAGGTACTTCTCGACCACGCCCCTGCTGCCACACGGGGTCACTGGGGTCAATATTAACAATCTTTAGTGGAACAGAAGTGTTTTGAGATTTGGAATGTATTTTGCCGAGGAGATGAAGGTTAAATCTAAAGTGAATGTTTCAGCCTAATTGCTTCTAAATGTATAAGAAGGATTATAAACTTTTCATGTTTTAAGGTTAAGCTGTGATATTTATCTTAGTTTCATGTTCTACGTAAAAAATCAATATGTAACTGATTAAAATGGAAAAGTCATAATGACCTGAAGTGTAAAACAAAACAAAACAACTATAGATGCTTTAAAGGTTAGTCATGATTTTATTAACCTGGAGTCCATTTTTTTCTGTTTCCACGTTTCCTTGCAGCGTTTTTTGGTGCGAGTATAAACTCAGGGATTCACGTGCTGATGTACAGCTACTATGGTCTCGCAGCTGTTGGTCCGCACATGCACAAATACCTTTGGTGGAAGAAATACCTCACTATCATTCAGATGGTAAACACACTCATCACACACACACCACACGCGTACCACATGCCCATCACTCATCTGACGAATAATCATCATACACTCACTACATCTTCATCACACACTTATTACAAACACATCTCTTTCTCAAAGTGATACATCACTACTCGCTAATCATAAACTCATCACACACTCGGAACCCTTTCATCATACCATAAACTCATTACCTTCTCATAACACCCTCATTCCTCATACTTCAATCCAATCTCATCAGAATTGTATCAGTACTCAAGATACTCTGATTCACTTATACACACTCATACTTACATTTTTGTTGCCTGCCTGTGTGTGTGTGTGTGTGTGTGTGTGTGTGTGCGCGCGCGCGCGTGTGTGTGTTCCAGATCCAGTTCCATGTCACAATCGGTCACGCGGCTCACTCGCTGTACTCCGGCTGCCAGTTCCCAGCCTGGATGCAGTGGGCGCTGATCGCCTACGCAATCACCTTCATCATCCTCTTCGCCAACTTCTACTACCAGACCTATCGCCTCCGGCCGCGTTCTAAATCACTCAAGAGCGCCTCCAATGGTGCCTCCGCGATGACCAATGGCTCAGCAGGCAGCGTGGAGCAGGTAGAGGAGAATGGCAGGAAGCAGACGAAGGAACGAACAAAGAGGGAGTGAAGGGAGGAGAGGAACGCACTGGGAACATTGTACTGGTGGGACTGTGGGGATTTAAAATGGAAGTAGTGTGTGTAGGCTGGTTTTTTGTTCAATGGGATAGATGGCGTTTACAAAACTATGTTGGGGGGAAAAGAGAAAATTATTCAGTGCAGATTCTGGCTGTCTTTATACTTATTACATTATTTATGTTTATTCATTTCCAGGTGTGCACCGATCATCTATTATAATATTTATTCTGCAAGGAAAAATGATCTATAACTGTTTATTTACCTAAATCTCGAGATCAGACAGAAATATCAGGTTCTACACAAATGTTCCTTGGACACAATGGAATTTAAATAATTCAGTGCAATTAGAGACCCTGGTTTCCTCTGACGTTTAATCCTGTGTGTGTGTGTGTGTGTGTGTGTGTGTGTGTGTGTGTGTGGGTGGACGCACACCTTGTCTGGTAATGAAAAAACATGTGGAAGTGTACAAGGGGCGTCCCACACAAACCAGAACTTCTGATGAAATTTTTGGTAAATGAAGGTGTAAACATGAGTGATATTTCCAGAAGACTTTAAGCGCAGTACGGTGGTGAGACTCTTAGTAAAACATTAAAACGTTTGTACCATTCAAAAGAGGGCCATAAGTCTGTGAATGACGATCCTGTCCGACGTGACTCGGATCAATCGGGAAGTGGAACGTCTGATCACTAAAAACCGATGGATAACTTGTTGGAGAGACGTATCTGTCTGTGTGAACTGTACACACACTTATTCCCCAACACCACTTACACATTACAGGAACTCGAAGTTATCCCGCGTACGGTCCTGACCTCACTCAGAGACGTTTCCACATGTTTGAGCTGTTCCTGGGATGAGCTCCTGGGAGGCTGGCATTTCAAATGTGAATCAGGCAGTCCGATCATGTCTCCGGGGTACTGAGACAATTTCTCCCTTGATGGTGTCCAAGCACTAGTGAGACCCTGGGATAAGTGAATTAGTGTAGCGGCGGATTATATAGAGAAATAAAGGGAGTTACTACTCTTAGATTGTGTTATTCTGCACAAGCAAAAGCCCCACTTTTACTTGAATAAAGTAGAAAACTTCCAAATCACTATACAAGTATGTCAACACAGTACACCTTTAGTTTTTGTTTATATCATGTATGACAGCGAGAATCAGAAACTTCACATTGCTCTCAAACACACACACACAATGCTGTAGAGATTTAGGGCGTGTTTAGCTCGAGCACTTTCGCTGAGATCTTCCACTGTATGTTTATTGCACGTTCTGCTTGCTGACCTCATGTATGATGATGATGATGATAAATGTGTAATGACCAGCGGTGGTAATTGTACTGTAAATAAAACGAGCGTTTAAAGCTGCAGATGTGAAGAACGGTTTACAGTGTGGACTGATGTTCTTCTTTACATTTAGGCATTTGGCAGACTCTCTTATCCAGAGCGACTTACATTTTTATCTCATTATACATCTGAGCAGTTGAGGATTAAGGGCCTTGCTCAAGGGCCCAACAGGGACAACTTGGTGGTTGTGGGGTTTGAACCTGGGATCTTCCGAACCGTAGTCCAATGCCTTAACCACTGAGCTACCCCTGGCAGCTCTTTAAGGCTAACTAGATTTAAAATTAAATCGAAATTAAATCTTCTCTGGTTATTTTTGAAAGCTGTGTTTACGTACACTATATTACCAAAAGTATTCACTCCCCCACCCAAATCATTGAATTCAGGTGTTCCAATCACTTCCATGGTTACAGGTGTATAAAATCCGCCCTTAGCTGTGAAAGAATGTGTCACTCTTAGGAGATCAGTGAATTCCAGTGTGCTACCGTGATAGGATGCAACCTGTGCAATGAATCCAGTCATAAAATTTCCTTGCTACTAAATATTTCACAGTCGACTGCTAGTGGTGTTATAACAAAGTGTAAGCGATTGGGAACGACAGGAACTCAGCCATGAAGTGTTAGAGGCCATGTAACGTCACAGAGCGGGGTCAGCAGATGCTGAGACTTATAGTGCACAGTCTGGGTTTGGCGGTTCCCAGGAGAACGGTACTTGTCTGACTTTGTCTGTTTTTCAGGAGTTGGGCTCCACCCCTTAGTTCCAGTGAAAGGAACTCTTAATGCTTCAGCATACCAAGACATTTTATTCAATTTCATGCTCCCAACTTCGTGGGAACAGTTTGGGGATGGCCCCTTCCGGTTCCAACATGATTGCACGCAAGTGCACGAGGTCCATAAAGTCATGGATGAGCGAGTTTGGCGTGGAAAAACTTGACTTTCCTGCACAGAGTCCTGACCTCAACCCGACAGAACACCTTTGGGATAAATTAGAGTGGAGACTGTAAGCCAGGCCTTCTCGTCCAACTTCACAGATGCACTTCTGGAGGAATGGTCAAAAATTCCCATAAACAAACTCCTAAACTCTGTGGAAAGCCTTCACAGAAGAGTTCAAGCTGTTATAGCTGCTAAGGGGGCGGGGCCAACATCATATTAAACCCTATGGATTAGAAATTGGTCATATAGATGTGAAGGCAGGCGAGCCAATACTTTTAGCAATTTAGTGTGTGTGTGTGTGTGTGTGTGAGAGAGTGTTTTTATGGATTTTATAGGAAATGTAAGAATATAAAAGGCAACCAGAAGTTTCTTTCCCTTTTTAAGCATTGTTTTGTCCGGACATCTAAACACATTAAAAGAATAAATTGATGATCATGTGACTGATCCTGTCATTCTTCAATAAATTCAAATTCTAATTAGAATAGAGTTGATAATGGTTGTAGAATAGTTTGTACCACCTGCTGTAGTGAAATAAAACACTGTGCTGTTAGAGAAAAATAATGAACAGTAGCTCCGCCTCGTCACAACACGCCATCAGTCTGTATTTTATGATTTTATTATTCATTATGAGGTTCTGGAAGCAGCTCTTCATCATACTGGAACCTTACAATACTATAATCTCCAGCTCGAACTCTTCTGATCCGAATAACACTAACGTAAACGATTGTACTTTACGAAACTTTAAGATACTGTTTAAATTGTAATAATATATAGGTTTTTGTAATAAATCAACTCAGGTACAGAGCGGATCTGACTTGAACAGTTTAGCAAATTGGCTTAAGCTGGAAAAGAGCTTACACACACACACACACACACACACACAGAGGTTACAGAGGAGAGCGGGTCGGTGTGGAGGTGAATTCTTATTGGATCTTTCGGCCAATAAGAATATGGGGAGGACGCTGAACACCAGCTAAATGAGCTCCTGGTTATAGTAAACACTTCTGTCAATTTATTATAAAGAGAAATTTGTTCACTTCTAGAATAAGCCCGGGTTGTATGGTGACAAGATTATATTCCTATAACAGCATGTCCCTAGGTGTTTTATTACTTCACAGCAATCTGTCACTATTACATGTCTAATTAAAGAATGGCGTGTTGGGCTTTTTGTCCATGTGTAGTTACAGTAAATGATTGTGAAGTGCATCAGTTAGATTATAGCAGCTATAAACACTCCTTCACTCACCAGCATCTCTTTTGCCGTTAGTAAAGCAAAAACATGCAAAAAAAAAAAAAACCTTTGCAACTTGTTATTCTTCCAAGGAGTTTTTAAAGCTTAAACACCTAAATTTGAAAAAGGATTTCAAAGATAATGAAGAAAGCTGTTAAATACGCTAGTCTCTACAGTCGGTACAGTTATCTTGGTATATAGTTATTTATATTCAGTGATGTGAACTGTCAGGTCGAACCTGCGTATCTCTAAATCCATTCATTCACTTAGTTTAGGAATTAAAAATAAAGAATGCTGATGATGAGGATAAAATTAGTTTTAAGTTAAAAGATTTAGCACAAGTTCTTGATACTTTTCATTGGTTAAATATTTATTAAACTCACAGACAGACGTGAAAAAACTCGTTTAAGAGACGACCTCATGTTCAACGCTAGTCTTCATCTCTTTCGGTACAATAGCAAGGAAATGAATTTTGTTGGTCAAAGCTGACAAATTAGCCTGGCGCACAAATACACACACACATAAGGATGCTTCAGGGATTGTGCAGTAAGAGGATTGGGGATTGTCCAGTTTTCCACTGGGACACGTACCATAATGCAGACTCACCTAAGTGTTAAACCGGTTCAGCTGTTTCTCCAGCACGACTCCATCATTCTCCACCCATACCGGTCCAAACCAGGGCGGCGGGGTGATTCCAAAAGGCCTGGGGTGACTGCTGCCTTTCACTCCAAACAAGCACCTGATTCCACTTTAATTAGTTTAATCAAATCAATTATTCTCTGTCTCCAATCAGTTATGAAAAGTGTCTTAAGTCTGTATCTGTAAGCTGACAGTAATAAAGATAAAGCAATAAAATGAATAGTAAAAGCCAGAGAGTTAGTAAGAAGAACTTCTGCGATAACTGTAATTTTATATTTAATTATTAAACCTCAATGTTCTGTCCTTGGATCAACTGCTCCCTCTGGTGGTCAGACTCATCACAAAAACACAACTTATTGTCATACCCCAGCACACTTCTATGTAATGGTACGAAATTAGGACCCAGGTCCCGTTTAAGCCACATAAATAACAGAGCAATATAATTATGAGGATTTATATATATATATATATATATATATATATATATATATATATATATATATATATACATACATGAATATAAATAAGAGCAGTCAGAGATATATTATGCAAGAATTAAGATGTAAACTATACATAGTGTATTGCACATTTTCAGAAACTATATTGCACACTTTGTACATTGGACTTATAGGGTTATATATGTACTGCACCATGGGATTTTATATTACACTTAAAATATAGAGATATATTGTAAAAATTAAATACTATCCATTGTTAGCAGCTTGTGATTGTGTTTAATGGGAGAGGACCTACAGAGCACGGCTAGAGTTCAGCAGTCTAATTGCCTCAGGGTAGAAGCTGTTTTTGAGCCTGGTGGTCTTGCACTGAAGGCTCCTCAGCCTTCTGCCTGAGAGAAGAGGTTGAAATAGAGCATGTGCAGGGTGAGTGGAGTCCTTAATAATGCGGAGAGCTCTTCCTCTGCACCTTGCAGTGTACAGTTTAGTGATAGAGGGGAGCCTGCTCCACACTGTCCTCTGTGCAGCCTTAACTACTCTCTGCAGGGCTTTCCTCTCAGCTGCGGTGCTGTTGCCGTGCCACACAGTAATGTAGGAGCTGATGATGCTTTCTACCGCTCCTTGATAGAAACTCTTTAGAATCAGGCTCCCAAGCCCAGCTCGTTTTAGCTTCCTGAGTAAGTAGAGGCGCTGGTGGACCTTTTTAATCAGGCCCGAGGTGTTGACGCTCCAAGTTAAGTCCTTAGCTATGTGGACGCCTAGATACTTAAAGCTGGAGACCACTTCCACGGCAGCTCCATCAATGTGTAGAGAGAGAGAGAAGTTCGCTTGTTCTTCCTGAAGTCCACCACCATCTCCTTGGTCTTTTTTACATTGATGCAGAGGTTATTTTCTCTACACCACTGTACCAGTTTTCCACCTCCTCTCTGTGATAGGATTCTTCGTTATCAGTGATGCGTCCCACTACTGCTGTGTCATCTGCGAATTTAACTATATGGCAGCTGTCTCGCTATGCAGTCATACGTCAATAGAGTGAACAAGAGGGGGCTCAGCACGCAACCTTGAGGAAAGCTTGTGCTGAGGGTGATGGAGAAGGAGATGGTATCATGGATCCTGACAGTTTGAGGTCTGAAAGGCTAGGACCCAGTTCCCTACTGTAGGGCTTAAGCCAAGAGAGGAAAGCGGAAAGAGAAATATCACAAACCTCATGTTTCACCAGCTATAGTGTTGAAGCCACACACCTGGAGGAGACGCAAAAAGTTAATAACAACCTATTTATACTCGTATAAACATTGTAACACTGTACAACATTGTAAAACAGTGCACTTACTGTTTTTCGGTGAACTCACCCACATTGTTTGTCACCCGCACTCGCGCTCCAGCTGTAGGCTAGTCAGAGAAAAAGCGTCAAATTGATTTACTTTGATTATTTAAACATTCAACCAACATTTAACAATGAATTAAACTCAATAGTAACGTTTTATATTGTATATAACTTTATTTATATTCATGTTATTTTATTTCATTTGTTTTTGCTTTGTAAAAAAATTGCTAGTTGGATGCTAACTTTTAAAAATGTAGTCACCATGGCAACCCGTAGACCCCGGAAGTGACTAATTAATTTAATTCTTTAAGTATAATACTATGTAAGTTGCATATTATGTATCTCCTGTGTACTTGTATAAATCTACTTTATTAACACACAAGTTAATCGCGTTTTGTATTTGCGCTGTTTGAATAGTTTGTCTGCACTTCCGGGTTGTGAGCAGGGTTGCCAGATTAGTTTGCAATTCTCCAAATATCACCAAGAAAAACAACCACCATAATAACAAAATCCCTGTAAAATACTACATTTGATCCACATGAACTTCTTTTTAAAATAATTATTGTTACGATTTTAAATCTTGAAAAAAAAAATTTTTTAGCATAAAATGGCGCTCTATTAATTAAGAATTATTAATGTGAATTTGTGGATCTGGCAACCCATGTTGTGAAGCAGCTGTCCAACTTTATTGGTGCTGAAACTGATGGATAGAGTTGCCAGATTGGTACGTTTTCATCTCTACGTTGTAAGACCATTATTATGGTTAAAATTTGACCAGATGCTCAAATGTTTTAATAAATTTTTTTTCATAACAATGTAAAGTATGTGAATGTGCCGTTTCATTAAATACATTTACATCCATAAAATCTATTTCAAGTGTGCCTAATTAATATCATCCATCCAGGAACCTCTGTGGTCCAACTAGAGACCGGCGAGGACAGTGGTGACAGCTACAGTGTTTATTGCCACTTTTAAGACGTGATAGAACCACCGGTCAACATTCACACACATTCATTTGGAAACATCGATTAGCGTAATCTGCATGTCTTTGTACTGTGGGAGGAAACCAGAGTACCCGGAGGAAACCCACCAAGCACAGGGAGAACATGCAGACTCCACACACACAGACCACTGCGCCACCGTGCTTCCCAATTAATATTACTTGTTTAATGCCAAAACTGAACAGTTTCCAGTGTATTGTGATATATGTATAACACTCTGAACCCGTACCAATCAGATCAGTGTGCAGTATCGTTTATCAATATCATGTTCAATATCAATTCTACATCAGAATCTGGTTTCTGCTGCTCTTATTGCAACCGATTACTTCATTCTACTTTTGTTTATCTATGACTATTTTCCCCATTTTTATTTTACATTATTAACATTATTTATTAATTTATTTCATTTTGTGAATAATTTTTTACTCTCTGGAACAAGAATTTCCTCTGGGATCGATGAAGTTTTATCTTATCTTTACAAAAAACTTTTCTGGCATATCTGGCAACCCTGCTTTTTGTAAGTTTCACATTAAAATGTGAAACTTATTATATTGAAGTTTGTGTTGAATATCATGACAAGGAGGATTAAAGCTGCCATGAGGAAGGATTATTGTTTTAACTGGCAACCTCGGTAACGCTTCCGGTTTATGGGAGGATCCGGTATCCTCATCACACACACACATACACACACACCGGCTCCAGAGAGCGGTCCAAACACTTAAACAGCAGCAGCAGCAGAATGCGGAGCGAACCGCCGGAACCGGAACCGGGCCGGGATGGAGATCAGCACGAGCAGCTCAGGAGGGTCCAGGAGGAGAATGAAGCTCTTAGAGTGCGTTTCACACACACACACACACACACACATACACACACACACACACACACATACACACACACACACAAATACACACACACACACACACACACACACACAAATACACACACACCTACACACACACACACACACACACACACACACACACACACTTCAGTCCTCAGTGATGTGTCCAGAGGGCAAAATCACACTCAGGGGCATTACATCATCTTCCAGCATCATCTACTGATTAATGCAGAAAGAGTCAGAGGAGTGTAAAGTGACACACGTGATGTATTACAGGATGAGAAAAGAGTCTGTAGAAACAGTTAAAATGTTAAATCTAATAATAATCTGATCTGATCTTTAATGTAATCAGTGATATTATTATTATTATTATTATGATTATTATTATTATTATTATTATTATTATTATTTGAGGTTGAAGCCCACGTCCATGTCTGTGTGTCTCTCTGTACAGCAGAACTCTCTGTCTAACTTATTAATACAAAGAAATCCCATTCTGTAAGGTTGAGCATCTTACGCCTTGTTTACACTAAGTTGTCCTTCTTTGGTGCTCAGACAAATACACTCCCTGTTCGGTAATCGGAGAGTGAATCACAGATGAGAAATGAAAAAAGTAGATCAAAGGATAAAGATGAAGTTTTGTCTTAAAACCACTCCAGCGTGTTAAAATTCACTTATACCACTTCAGCGCTGTTATTTCAGCCAAAGTGAAAATATGAACTAATCCCAGTCAAAATATTCACTTTATCTTTTCTAATTAATATCTATTGGTGCAGGTGTTTGTTTACATTGAGACAGTAGCGCATTAGTAGATTATTTTACAGTAGATTATTAAATCCCACACATAACTGTTCATAACATCACTTTTACTCCACATTTAGATTCACTGATGGTGCAGATTAAACTTCAGGCAGAGATCTAAGGACTGCAGGAGATTCAGTAAAGTCTACACGGATGGTTTTGCGTTACAAAATCTGATTGGACAGACATACAGACATACAGACAACTGGTTTCTGATCCTCCAGCGTATGAAATGTAAAGATATTATAGAAAGAGTTCTGACCCAATGTACAGACCAAACCTCTCTTTCATATATATATATATATATATATCACTAATATATTTAAACCTATTCTTATGTTTTTTTTCCCCTTACAGGTAAAGCATGGTATTAAAGTTGAATGAACATTTAGAGAGAGTGTTTCTCTCGTTGGTTTCTGCCTTGTCACTCACCCTGTATATGTAACTTTATGTAATTTATAATGAAAATTGTGTGAAGTGAAAATTTGCTAACATCATGTACATACAGTAAATCACACAGTAATAAAGGAATAATCTTTTAGCATTTAGTTTCACCACACAGGGTTGAATGTCTACTTCAAAAATTAATAAATTAAAATATGAAGAAGCTAGACTGAAGTACATTTCAGTATGAACAGCAGAAACGCGTTCGCTCCACAGTGTCTTCTGTTCAGAGGTCGTGAGCTCGAAGCCTGACGGTGTCACAGTCACTCATGTCTGGGAGTCTGGAGGGCAAAATGGACCGTGGGAAGCTCGTGTAATCGGCTAATGGCTGTTGTGTGACAGGAAAGACCAGAGTGAGGGGAACTAGAAAGAAAGGACTCGCAACAATGGTTCATTTTCACCACGTGACAGAATCCAATCGCATTGTGTATTTGTGCAGAGCGAGATTCAGGAGATGCGTGTGGAGATGGAGGAGATGCACGACGCCTTTTACGAGGAAGACACCTGCCGGCTTCACGAGCTGCGACGAGAGCTCGAGAGAGCCAATAAAAACTGCAGGATCCTGCAGTATCGCGTGCGCAAAGCCGAGCGCAAACACCTGCGATTCGCATCGGGTGGCGAAGTGGACGAGGAGCTGCTGAGGAACCTGGAGCAGGACCTAAAGGTGAGACGGGCACTAATTTCGTAAGGTTACAACAGGATGACTTTGTCCTACAGCAGCAGGTGACAAGGCGTTTGTGGCATTTGTTTGGTGTAATCGCGCGTGTGTAATAGCGACTGCAGGGTGGGTTTGAGTAACAGGAGAAGCTATGTTTAATATTAAAGCTATAAAAATATTTAAGCACAAATGTATTATGACACTAATCAAGTGAGATCAGAGTTTTGATTTAGCTGTTACGTCTTTGGCCTGGTACTAGCTTTATTCTCGGGTTAAAACTACATAGTGTACGAACACTGCTAGCGTCCAGACACAGGAACGGTCTCAGCTGCTTCCAAAGCCTCCAGGTTTTTTCTTCCAAACGTCTCTGTACACAGGATTAACTGATGAAACGTCGGAGCACACAATCAGTATAAATGTTAATGAAATCTAGGGTCGGGTATCAAACCCGGTGCCAACATAACTGGCATGTACTAGAACTCAGTTCAGTCAGAACCAACACTAGCAAAGTCAGGAGAGGTGTCGAGTTTTGCCAGATAAAGCAGATATGTTCCCTCACTCACTGCTTTGGTGTTGGTGGTGTGATTATGGAGTTAGTAGTGCAGGAACTACATTTAAACCAATGAAACCCTCAGACACACACACACATGCAGTAAGCCTCATGAGCATGTGTTATGTCAGGTGGCCAAGGACGTGTCGGTGAGGCTCCACAATGAGCTGAAGAACGTGGAGGAGAAACGCACAAAGACGGAGGACGAGAACGAGAGACTGAGAGAGAAACTCATCCAGCTGGAGGTCAACAAGGAGACGCTGCAGAACGAGCTAGAGAGAACCAGAGAGGTACACACACACACACACACACACACACATACATCAGCATTATTGGTCAGAACAATTAAACTTGTGTGTGTGTGTGTGTTAGAAGAGGGGAGGCAGTAAAGATGCTCAGAGGAGCGAGAGGACGAGCGCTCAGACCCACAGTGAGGACGTGAGGACACACTTTACATAAACACCAGATTTACTAGATAATACCAAATGTTATAGTCATTAGAGAAATAAATATAATTAAAAACTCCTTTTAGTATTTTTTCACTTTATTTGTTGTTGTTGTTGCCAGAACGACAGTGAGGATCTGAAGTGCCAGCTGTCCTTCATTAACGAGGAGATGCTGCTCATGAGGAAGAAGATGGCGAAGCTGGACAAGGAGAAGGACGATGCGGAGCAGGAGCTGCAGAAATATCGCTCCTTTTTTGGTGACTTTGACAGCCTCCAGTTCAAAGGGGAAGCCGTGGGCCCGCCCACTGCCCGTCAGTCAGAGCTGAGGCTCCGCCTACGATTGGTAGAGGAGGAGGCCAACATCCTGGTGCGCAAGATCGTCGAGCTGGAGTTGGAGAACCGCGCCCTGAGGGCGGAGCTCGACAATGTTAGAGGAGAAGAGGAACTGTCTCCTGGAACAACCAAGGGCGTGGCTGATGCAAATCAAGGGGCGGGGCTCTCTGATCTGAGAGAGCAGCTGCAGCTGGTGGAGGACGAGGCAGAATTTTTACGGCAAAATCTGGCAGAGGCGGAGGAGCAGAACAGGAAAGTGAAGAGCGAGCTGAAGAAGCTGCGGATCAAAGAGGCGTCGAGGTACGCGGCCGAGGGCAGCGCTTTATCGTCTGAGGGCGGAGCTGCGGCCATGGAGATGCTGAAGGAGGAGTTGAAGGCGGCACGGCTGCAGGTGAACGAGCTGAGCGGGAAAGTGATGCAGCTGCAGTATGAGAAGAGAGTAATGGTGAATAAACCAAGCGATGATGGAGGAAGAGAAGAGAGAGGAGGAAAAAGAGGAGGAGGAGGAGAGAAAGAAAGCAGCGGAAGAATAGAGCAAGGAGGAGGAGAGAAAGAAAGCAGCGGAAGAATAGAGCGAAGTGGAGGAGGAGATTTAGAACAAGGAACTTTAGCAAAAGATTTAGCAGAAGAAGCAGTAACTGTAAGAGAAGAAGGAGGAAGAATAGGAAAACAGGGTGCAGGAGGAGGAGCAAGTGGCGAAGAGAAAGGAGGAAGAGGCCGAGAAAGAGGAGAAAAGTCAGATAGAGATGGAAGAGAAAGAGAAAAAAGTGGAGGAGAAGAAAGAGGAGGAAGAGAAAGTGATGATTCTTCATCCTTGTCACTCCTTCCTCTTCATCAGAAGCGTGAAGGCCCCATCGGGGGAGAGAGCGACCCGGAGGACACGCTGCACTCCTTTATGTCTCCTCTTCAGCTCACCCGTCGCTCCACTCCCCCGCTCCTTCCCCGCTCGCCCCGAGAGCGCCAGCGCGTGACGGAGATCCGAGCCGAGGCGGAGCGCCTGACGCACACCATCGAGCTCCTCATCGCTCACACGCAGGAGTTCGTGGCTGACGGAGAGCAGGATGGAGGACAGGACGCTGACGATGAAGACGTGAGGACACGCGAGCGACAGCTGCTCCAGCGCATCGGCACGCAGATGAACGAGTTCAGGAACGAGCTGCAGGGGTTTATGGGATTTATAGAGAGACTGGATGGAGCCAAGCGGGACGAAACGCATTTGGAAGAGCGGATGTCTGTAAGTTAGTGTGTGTGTGTGTGTGTTGATGCATGTTTTTGAATCACACCGTTCGTCACAGGGTTAAACAAATGCAGGATCAGTTCCTATGATTGTGTGCAGCATGACATTGCAGAAACTGTATTTTGTTCATTTTTAAGGGGTCAGTAGCTCGTGTGAAGCCTCTGCTGGCCGTGTAAGGAATTACAGTTTCAGTAAACTCACTGGCAATGAGGGCGAAGACGGGACTGAAATAGAAACTGAAAGTAAATGAATCAGGGCTGGAAACAAACACATCGATTAATAAGATTTAAATAATTAATCAGTTTAGGAAATGTAAATGTAAGATTTAGGGAAGATTTTACTGAATGTTTTCGAAGTTGCCCTCCAGTGCATGTTGATGATGAAGGTGATAATTAGCACTAAAGCGTTCCGCTAACTGCTTCCGTTAGCCTCTCTGTCTCTTTAAATACTTCCTCATCACTGACGAGTTCTCTCTCTCCCCTCACCCTGTCTTTTCTTGCATCCCTCTGTGGTTTTTTGATGCACATCTCTTTCTTAATTCTGCCGTTATCGTTGTTGTTGTTGTTGTTTTTCTTTTGTTTTTTGTTTTTTTCATTTCTTTTGGTCCAGATGTTCCAGCCGATCATTTTACTCATCCTCATCCTCCTGCTCTTCTCCTCGCTTTCCTACGCCACCATGTTCAAACTCGTGTTTCTTTTCACCCTCTTTTTCGTGCTGTGATCTCTCTCTCTCTCTCTCTCTCTCTCTCTCTCACTCACTCTCATCCTTTCGTTAGCAGACCTTTTTGTCCTTTCGTTTTGTTCGTATGTAGATGTTGTGCTCGTTTTCCGTTCATGCAGAATTACAGGAGACGCGCTTCTCAGGAGCCCCGGGACCCCGACGCGCAGAGCGGACACAGGACGGCGTTTCCCCGAGCGCTCTCCTGACGAGAGAGCGCGTTCTGCTGGGACTCGGACCGCAGTGACGGAGTGCCTTTCATTTTCCGCCGGAATGCAAAATTTATTTTTGAACTACATGGAGTGCCAAAGGAGACTACGTTACCCAGAATGCATCGCTGTGACCAGAGATTGTTCCATCAGCATTCTTGTTTTATTTTTGTTCGACTTAACATCACGCATCATTGGAGCACATATAACACAGAGCGCCGCAAAATTTACGATGTCATTTTTCCCAGAATTCCTGCTGCCACCTGATTGGTTCCAGAGGTGAGTGACGGCATGACAGGAAATCACTTCATCATTTTTAAATTTAGAAGCTGAAGGTTTTTGTAAAGAGAAAATGATGTAACATGTCTGGAAGGAGTCTCCAGTTTCAGCTATTCTGTGTTTTCTCAGTCACATGACAAACGGCAGGTTTATTTAATTTATTTTTTTATCTTATTAACATGAAGAGAGAGAATAAAGAGAGATGTTTATAGCTGCTGTAAAAATTTAATTGCACGCCACAGCAGCTATAACAAGAACAGGAACTCACGCGTGTCCTGGACGTTCTACAGCCTTAATATACCTGATAGAAACAGATCAAATAATTATGTAATTTATTTTTATAAATAAAATATTGTAATCCACAGCAAATAATGAGGGAAGTGTTTTTATAGGAAAATAATCAAATATTTATAAATAATGACAAAACACACGCAAGTGCAGAGTGTGTACACACACACACACACACACCTATTGTGCAAGACTATTGCCAAATTAAAGCCCACAGCCAGACTGCAGACGGTTCAAATTGCTCTTGAAATAAATCTGTAATAATAAACAATAAAAACAACCATTACCCAACAGACTGCATGTGTGTGTGTGTGTGTAAGATCATGTTTAGGATTCTGTTGTTAAGGAGAATCTCCGGCCTGCGCAGAAACTCGCGTTGGAATCTGCCGCGTCCAAAACCAGAGCAGCAACAGCAAAGGCAACAGCGGCGTTAAAAATAACACGGCCATGTAAACACACCCGCGTCCAACCAGGCCCTGTGTGTGTGTGTGTGTGTGTGTGCGTGCGCGCGCTGCTGGAATTGGAACCCGGGGATGTCGGTGACGACAGCCGCTCACATGGGTGTCATAAATCTGCTGTTATGACACACCGGCCTGAGTGACGCCGACGTCAAAATAGAAAAAAAAGAAGAGCTATAAAGTTTCCCCGCTTCAGCCTCGCCTTCATTCAGTAAGCGTCTGGTGTGAGAGAGAGACAGAGAAAGAGACAGGGACAGAGAGAGACAGAGAGAGACAGAGAGTAATGAGCAGGCTCTTGAGGGTAAGATAATGTAAAATTTCAGCTCAGAGGGACTTTATAGAGAGGACGGAAAAGAAGACAAGGAGACGTTTCACGCGTACAGGACTTGATTTGTGTCTGATTGACGCGGCTGCTCCGCTCACAGACGGTAAGACGAGTGACGCACGAGCATGAGAGGACATATTCTCAGGACATGAGAGATTGAGAAGTTATAGTACTCTGTGAGAATGTTGTACGTGTGCTGTACGTTTATGATACTCACGTTATTATATTTTTGAAATTTGTATCATAATGTAAACAAAAACAAGGAAACCAAGAAAAAGTAACATTTATAATTTGTACAAAACTACATTGTAACGTCGCTGCTAGGTGAGATACAGTAACAGAAATAGTTATGTTAATCTTTGAACTCATGAGTTTAAATATTTGTAACAACGTATCGCAACATCCATATCATGTCGTCCTATTTTCCCGCCCAAAACGTCGCTGCTCGTGTGTAACCGGCTGTGCTGATTGGCCGTGATGTTTGTTTGTAAATTGCAAATTGTTCCTGTAGACACATTTAGCTGGCTAATGTAACACAACCTGACGCGCTCTCTATATTAGTCCTCTAACTCCGTCCAAACAGCCGAAGCCGTGATCCTGTAACTAACGAGTAAACAGCGAGCCGTGGTGACGTACGAGTAAGCTGAACGGGGCTCGTAGGTTTTTTCCGTTTGTGATAACAGTTTAAAAAGATAAATACCACAGGGACGTATGAAAGAATCCGTCCTCAGCCTGGTGATAGAGCTTTAAATATTCCACGCGTCTTACATCACAGGCTCCGCCCATCCGGCACGCAGGAGACACTCGGGTGTCGGGTTTCAGATCCACACTCCCATTAATCAAACACGCATCACAGAAAAGCACTCGGGTGGTATTTTGGAAAGGACTGAACGCCGCCGGCCTCCTCCAAGCAGGTCAGAGGTCGTCATCCATCAGGGGTCGTTGACCTCGGGTGAAGGAGACGCTGAGAAAGATCTCGAAAGGAGGATGAAGTTATTCTCACACACTCACTCAGAGCGAGAAGCTTGCCATTAACATCCTGTCCAACTGTACAGCAGAGTGTGTGTGTGTGTGTGTGTGTGATTATTACATGCTGTAGTGTATAATATGAATACTGCTATATACACTTTATATGTTATTATTAAATAGAATATACTTAATATTAATTATAAATACATTTATCCCTGTTCTCTTTTCCTTTTTATTACCTGTCTCTCATTTTCTTTATTATTTTATTTTCCCCCTTTACGCATTTCCTTCTTTTCTCTTTATTGTCTGATTTCTTAGTTTCTTTACTTTTATTTCCTTTTAACTCATACTTACTGTTACCACAGTTTCCTTCCTTTTCTTATTTCTTTACTTCTGTTTAATATAGTCCTTCATTAACATTTAGCAATTTCTTTTCTCATTTTTACTATCCTTAATTTCTAATCTTTCTATCTCCTTTCTTTTTTATCTTTTTGGCCCTTTTCCCGTCTCTTTCTTGCTCCCATTACCACCTGTTTTCTCTTCTTTAACTTTTATACCTTTTCTTTTGCTTTTTTCTTCTTTACTTTTACTTCTTCTCCTCTTGCAAATGCTGACACTCTCTGTCTCTGTCTCGCTTACTCTCTTTCAGAATCAGAGTCTAACCTCCTGTTCTAGTCTTCAGCTGAACTTAACACTAGTGATACACACACACACACACACACACACACACACAAAAAAGAGTGCATGATGGCTGCCCTGGACCTGCACCGTGGTGTGGATCCCGGAGTGTGTATGTGGAGCGGAGAGTGTGTCGACTCCTTCGACTCCTTCGACTCGGAGATGCAGCAGTGGGAGGAGCAACTGCAGGACGTACAGAGGAAGATAGAAGAGGTGAGACAGGCACAACACACAAACAAACAAACAAACACTACAACAATTTTATGGAAAATTAAACACTTTATGTTCCAAATACACTCAACACACACACATACAAATGCCAACTACAACCAACAAATAACCACCAAAATAACAGTGGTAACAGAAACACAGACAATAAGCAGCAACACTAACAGACGACACTAACACTAAGACTAAAACTCTCCCTGTAACATCAACAAACATTAACCTCAACACTAACCGTCAGCTAACACCTGCTATGGCTAATATTGTAGCTACATAAATAGTAACAGTAAACACAACAACAAACAGCAATACTTACTAACGAACACCACACTCATCAACAACAGCAGCGCACAAACACTGGACTAACCAACACCGACTAAACACCACGAGAACAAACTCACAAACATCACTTACACACAACAGAACGGCTCGTAAGGAGCTCCACAGTGCTGTGACGCCGCCGGTGTTGTTGTTGTTGATCCTGATTGGTCGAAAGGGGGTTGACCCCCCAGAGTTGGCAGCAGAGTGTGTGTATCTCTGCAGTTGGCAGAGTGTGTGTGTCCCATAGTGTGTTTATGTGTGTAAGAATAGCTTCACCCAAATTCTCACACACTCTGAAACAGGAGACAGACAAATTTATTAAAACTGGAATGGACACTACACAAACTCTGGAACGGGACACTAATTAAGTATATTTTGCCGGAATGGACACACACACACACACACACACACGTACAACAGATGTGTGTCATATTTAACTTACAGGCAGCCAGCTGTTAGGTTGCTGACAAACAGTAACAAAACAGACAGTGTGTGCTATTAGCATCTGACAGTTTGACTTGTGTGTGTGTGTGTGTGTGGGTCAGTTATATAAGATGGTAGAAGCCCGCAGAAGAGCCAATGAGATGAACCCAAACTCTGCCGCTCAGCTGGACATCACGTTACTTCCCGTTAACAGCGCCAGTGGTTACCCTAACAACGGTTACCATGGTCACAACGTCAACAACATCCCAGCGCAACACAATGACCCGTACAGTTATGGGGTTAATTATCAGAAGAGTGGCTCTGCTGGTCCTCAGAGTTACGGGTTTAACAGTCAGGATGTGATGCTGGACATTCTGGACGGATATCTAGGGGTGGAAAGTCAGAGTCCGAGCCAAAGCAGAGACAAACCACATGGAGCTCCGAATACGGTGAGTTTATGATGATTTTCATTGTTTCATACTGTCAAGTTTAGTGTTTGTTTATCCATCCTCTCTCTCTCTCTCTCTCTCTCTCTCTCTCTCTCTTTCAGAGCTCCATCGGGAATCAGAGTGTGTACAGTTACCAGAACAGAAGTGATCCGTGGCCAGTGACCGGAAGGTTAGTGCTTTAAACATCGACTCCATCACTCTATAGATACGCAAGCATGTTAAGTGCATGAGCTAGCAACAACGACACTAGAACTGAACAATTTCTGATAACCTACAAACACAAATTCTAGCAAAGACAACAGCAATTTGTTTAAACATTTCCTGAGATTTTTGGCCATATGTGGCTTGAAGGAGCCTTTCACACAGTGCAGTCCTTATTTTTTTCTCCCTAACATGCCACCAGGGTCGGGAGTTACCTTCCCACTGGGGAGGAACAATAATTATGTTCTTGTCTTACATGTCTCCACAGTGCATCTCAGGTCTAAATAATTGATTTCCTGATAGTTATTAGTTTCCTATGATGAGTTGTTTGGGTTTTCCACTCTGCCACAGGACTGGCTGTGTGTCTCTGGGGGAATTTGAGGAAGTGCAGAATAATAAGAATACAGCCTTGGCTTGGGACGAACAATGCTCAGCCCGAGCTCGACATGTCAGCTGGAAAGACCAGGTCACCTCCCCTGGGAAATCCGTCAATAAACCAACAATGAAGCAGAGAGACAGCCCCCAGGTCCTCACTCACCCTGCACACTTTTCTGATTTGCCAAAGTGCCCTCTGATGGACCGGAGGTGCGCCAGTCCGTCTGTCCTGCGGAAATTTTGTGCCATGTTGCAAGAAAATGAAGGGAAAACACTTATTGAGGATGGAATTGTAACCACACTGGTGCCCAAAATGGTGCCCAGGTCCCCGAAGCTTGGTGGACCCCGGATGTTCAAGAATTTGCCCATCAAGGACCCTGAAGTGCCTGTAGCCCTACAGAACTGGGACCAGAGAGGTGCGAAAGTGGGTGTAAAGACTTCCCAGTGGGCTACAGACAATCCACAGTCTGACTTTAGAATGGTAGAGAGGAGCCTGGGTAACTGCTCTACACCTTCACCCAGGAACACACCATCACCACACCAGGTGAGGGGCCCCAATAAAAATCCTTAAATTGAAAATTCCTTTAGACAAGTAAAAAATTGACATACTCATAATGTCTTTTGATTCCCCTAGGCGAGCCATGACTCACCCCCCACTACACGCAGGAGGAGCTTCTCTCGTCCGTCTCGTCCAGCCAATCAGCGGCCTCCATCCAGGTGGGCAAGTCCTGCCCCTACAGCTACAGTAACCACGTCCATTGCTCCCAGATCCCGCTCCCTTAGTCCGGCCTGTAAACCAAAGCAGAGGTTCAGTAACTACACTTTGTATGCAGAAACTGTGATCATGTGAGCAGGAGGGATGAGCACCAGTAAAAGCTTCACACCTTTGGCCTTTTGGAATCTTTTCATCTTTTTTTTGTGCATCTTTCTACACTTCACTTAATCTTAGAGTTCTTTGTATATATGCACGCCTTGTATGAAGAACTTGAATTTAAGAAAAATGAAATTGTAAAGAGCTGGAATCTTCCTCTTAACCCATGATGAGAATTATGTATAAAATTGCTGTTGTAAATATGAAACGTTTGGAGTTATACATTGTGGCCTGATGCTCTTTTGTGCCTATAAACTTCCCTCTGTTTGGATTCATTCATTTCCGCATTATTTTCTATTTTGTTATATTTAAAGTTAGGACTGTTTTTTTGGATTGTTGCGTTCATTTTTTCTCTTCTTGTGTTCTTAAAGATGCCACTTAGTTGGTGTTTAATGGACTGAAATGTATTTTTAGTATTTTAATTTGCTGATGTAATATAATCTCAACCTGCACACAACTTCCCTCGCAAGGACATCAAATGTTATTTGGTAAAAAAAATATCTGGAATAATGTATGAAGTGGACTTGTTATTTAAGGCCTATAAAAGGCTTCATCTCATGATGGTGGGGTGAACACATAGCTGTTCATGTCCTCTCGAAATATATTAATTTAAAACACTGCAGTTTTTCATACCAAAAGTCAAATTTTCTTTCCTGACTCTGCTCCAAGTCTGAAAGTTACTTCACAACTGTACTAATTTGTTTAATAAAATTTGAATGTTATAAAGCTTTTAATCATCAATTCTTTCTTTTTCACATAATTAAAAAATCTTCCCCGAAAAAAAAAGTCCATGTCCAACTTTACATGTGATGTTTATGGCATTAATAAATTCCTATGCAACATCGATTCATTTTGCCCAAGATCTTGCATTGATGACAGAAGATTAGAACCCCTCCATAAAGTCTCCTGTACTTCCTCAAAACTTTCACTTGAGGGTAAGGTCTAAAACTGAGTTGTGCAGAGTTAAAAATTTGAAAATCAGTGTGACACAATTTTGGCCCTACTTTTAGGAGTGGGAGTAAGAGCAATTAGGAAATCACTCCTATCTCCACCAAAATGTACGGGAGCTCCAGAGGTGTCCTAACTGGTTAGGTAGTGAGTAGTGGGGAAACAGGGTTCGGGCAGAGACGCGTGTGGAGAAGAGACGTTTTTTTACACTGAGTGACACGGAGCTCATAAAAGACACGTTTGGACAAAAATATAATACTTTTTTTTTTTTAAGTGTGTGGTGTGAACTGGTCCAGTAACGAGCAGGTCATATTCTGTCTCCTCTGGTGACTGATACTGTACTGTATGGATTTTAATAACAGTGAAGATGCAGCTTTGAAACAGTGACACAGCCAGTAGTGTCCGAAATAATAAATTAAACTCTGCTTTTACAGCACCGCAGATCATGCTCAGACTCATACATTTCCCCCTAGCACAGCGTGAAATTAGCAAAAAACAAGCTGCAGTCATGGAGTTGTGGGCATCATCCATGGCACACACATTTTTTTAGGCTGCCTCTTATGCAGCATCTAATCACTTCATTAAAACATCATATCCCTGTAGGGTGTTACAAATTATTAAGCATCTCAGAATCAATCCTAGGAATCGTGTCAACGTTAATTTAGGACGGAAAATATTTCTAGCTTAGAGTAGGACATAAAAGTTGGTTACGAAGCTTCTTACTCTTACCCCTCTCCTCCGAGGTGCGTCTCTGCCCGAACATGATTTCCTCACTACTCTTAACCGTTTAAGTGCACCTCTGGAGCTATCCTACATTTTGGTGGATATGAGAGTAATCTCCTAGTTTAGGAATGTTGATAAATTGCTCTTACTCCTACTCATTAGGACCAAACCTGTGTTACTTTGAGAATTTTTGCTCACAATTTCTTTCTCTGAGACGCTTAGTAAATATGGGCCCTGATTTCTACTGACAAGTTTTTACCAAACTTCTTCTTCATATAAACTTCACCAAGCATTTAAGTAATTTCCCGTCCTGTTCATTCAGTATGTTTTTCAATGTGTTGACCACATTTATTTTGTGAATTTAAGGGGTTCAGGGTTTAAAAATATGCTGGACACCTTTTAACCCAATTCCAGTTCTTTCAACTCTAGTTCTTTTAGTTGTTGTCTTTGCTTGATAAAACTTTCAGCACCTTTTTTGATTAGGCAGTGTGGAAAACAAAAAAGGTCATAAACAGCTAGACTATATCTCCCTCAACATGTATCATCTCACAAGACAGGGTACACCCTGGATGGGGAGTTGACTGCAATTTGGAAACATCAATCAGGCAACAGTGCATTTCTTAGGACTGCGGGAGAAAACCGGAGAACATGGAGGAAACCCACCAAACACAGGGAGAATATGCAAACTACACACTCTGGACTGGAAGTGACATTCAAATCTCTAGCCATGAAGGTGCAAGGCACAACAGTGCTTACCATTAAGCACCGCTAAAAATTATAGCAACTTGTAAAACTAATACATTTAATTTGATGACAATCAGGAAAGAGTTAAAATTATAAATGCAGAAAAACCCTTTTAAGTTACAGTGACTAAAGGACAAAGGGTACTAAAATGCTCTCTCGCTCTCTCTCTCTCTCTGTAAGATCCACATTTCATGCTACATCCTTTCATCCTCATTAAGGCGCGTTAACACTCCTTGTCCTTGTCTCATCACTCTAAAGCATCGTCGGCAGGCCATCTAATCACATCCCAGGGGGTCCTACTGACTAATGACACCCATTCCTACCCATAATGCACCTCTCAGCGTCACCCTAGCCTGCTCTGCAATGTGGCACACGGGCCTGGAATAGCTACCATGATGCTGTTTTGGTGCCAGAAATCTTAGACACTGACTGCCAAGGACAAGATTATATATACTTACAGACAGGATGGTGTGCGTGATGAAAAGATGACAACACACATACAAACAAACACATATACACTCAGTTTAAAGAGGTATTTTAACTAGGCATGCCTGTGTCATAGATATTTAATTAGGTGAGAAGGTGAAATAAAGTCTTGGTTGGAGTGAAAATCATTTGTTCAGACACCATTTTCTCTAAAGGGCCTCCTTTATCAAGCTATTGACTAAAGTACCCATTTTTCCAGTTATTGGTAAAAAAAAAAAAAAGTTGAAATCCTGAGAAACCAGTAGTGGTTGGAGTTTGAACCCGCACTGATATACTATAGTGCCAAATTGATATAAATTGATGATTAACTTAACTGAATATTTCTAGGTTTTTCTTTGAGCATGTTTTATTGTCATCACATATTTTGGTGTGAAGCAGAATTAGCCAATTAGATTCATGCATTTTCCCAGTGATCTGGATCTATACTGTAAGATGTTAAGCCGTTTCAGTAAAGCTGTCTATTAATTGTAGAGCTGTGCAATTTAATTCATCTTTTGTTGGTCAGTTTACAAATCAGAACTAAGTCAACCTTTCTAAAACTTTTTAGGTAAACGGGCTTTCACACTGGGGTCTGGGACCCGTTTCAGAGAACTTGGCCCTGAGACCACATGAGAATGTGAGTCAGTGAGAATGTAATGTTCCATGCTCGGGAACGGATCTCTGGATCGCTTGCAGAGGTGATACACAGCTTTGCATCTTCTACAAAAACAATTTAAAAAACTGAGCAATTAGAATTAGTTCTTCTTCTTTCAAGTCTATGAGACATAGAAAAGGCTTAACCGCTCTGTTTTTGTGGTTTTTTTAATATGTCAAAACCTGTGATCTTCTTAGGACAAATCAAACATTAAACATTAGTGCTAAGGAATCGAATAGAACACTCAGTGCATAAAAATCAAAGGGAATTTGAAGTGTTCAGAAAATGATAGATAACCTTAAATAATAAAAATACATCTATGCCTCAGCCCCACCTGAAATTAATTCTGACCTGTAACAGTAATGAGGGCTATTGACATTGTATTCATTTACAAATCATTTTAAGGTGATAAGTTACTGAAAACCTTCATGAAACTTTTTTTAAAAATTATTATTATAAAATATTATGTTTCCCCTCACACTGGTTTATCATTCACAAACTGCTGGATCTAATAAGCTATAACTCTTGATGTAACTCTTCTTTTGATGTTAAAAATACTGACCATCGTCTTGTCGTCTCTTCGTGTCTGTCTGTGTTTAGTCTTGTCATCACTTCTCCATTTAGCCCGGTGTTAATCCCTCTATCTTTCTCTTCAGCGAGTAACCATTCCTCATGACGCATTACTGTCTCTAATGGTCTCTAAAGATGGGCTAGTCCATGTTATACAAGATTAGATACACACTAAAGAACAGACGTACACGCTCAAATGCAGTAGACACCAACGTCCTTCCAGACAGCTGAAGAGTCTCCATGATGTCATGGTGTGTTCTCTGTAAGCAACCCTAATCCTAAAGATGTCCTTAAAGACAACTATAGAAATTATTTATACACACACCAATCATCTACTAACTAAAAGTACAACACCAAGCAAAACCCCGGCAAATCTGTATACAACACGACAAAACACAATATATTGTATTGCATGTGTAACACTTTATAAACAGTATGAAGCACTTAAATACTGATTTTAGATCAGCGCTAAAGGAGAAAAGTGTGTATAAATATAAAAAATTAATTAAAACATTTTCATTACCGAGTAGAAATACTGAGTAACACAGTGGTTGAATATTTCTTAGAGCTTCGAGCACATCCTGAGTGTTTTATTCCTCTTACACCACAGCAATTTACCAACAACTATTTCCTTTAAATCAAAGAACATCACATTACATTTTTTCCTCCATTTATAAATGACTTAAATAGTTCCTGTTGTCACTTATGCTATAGCAGCATCAGTTCCCTCACTGGTGTCTCTTTAAAAAGAAGTGCATACTCTTCTGTTCTGAAGTTACAGCTTTCCGTCTGACTGGTACAAAGCCCTGACACTGGAGGCTCCTTCCATACATGTTACCGAAACGTGTCCATAGGGGCGTGCTAGAAATTCTGCCCCTTGAATATCTAATATATCACCCCAAACCATGACACGGCGAATCCTTTTTGATTTTTAATGGCCTCCATCACTGAGGAGACTTGAGATTACACTTATGTCGCCGTCAACAATACAATAACCACACACTTTCACTTTGCAGTTTTGTGGAGTGTGTGAGACCGTAACATACAGTACTAGGGCATGTGCATTGATATAAACCTGCACTACCGTCACAGTCGCTGCTATAGTGAATTCATCAACATCTTCTCTTCTGACCAGTCAGGATCGTAATCTACACAAAGGCTCGTGTGTCAGGATTGTCATCATCTGCTAAATTTACGGAAATATGTAATAAAGCTGAAGGAGACACAGGACACAGACACTAACTAAAGCGAGCATCACAGGCTGAACGTCGTCTCTGTAATAGAGTCCAAGTTAATCAAGCTTCATTTTGGAAAGCATTTGAACCTGAGCACAACAGAGAAGGTAATGTGTGTGATCTGTCTATAGCCTGATCTCATGAGGTCAGTGTGTATTCCCAGCTCACTGTAAAATTCATGACACATTTTGTGTCTGTCTCCATTACGACACTCCACAGCTATTTTTCATGGCACCTGCTCTGGACAGCTCCGGACGAGTGCTGATCTGGGATCTGCTTGCTCGGTCCACATGATCATATTTATAGGTTATAAAAGGTAAAGAATATCTCAGACTGCGATGCTGAAGCTCTGGAGCACCATATATGACCAAACGGCCTGCCTCAGGGCCGAGCCATGACATCAGGATCAGTGCTGCGGGACAAACTTGTTTTGAAAACTTGTTTTATAACACGAAATTCTGCTCACTGATTGGTCAGAAGGTCTTAAAGGATTCTCTCTAACAGCAGCTCTGACAATGATGCAGATTAATATTATTGGGTTCGTTCAAATACGTTGTGGTTTCCAAAGCAACGGCTCGTTCAATAATCAGCAGGTTTTAAAAGGTGGTGAAGTTTTACAAAGAGAAAAATATGTTTCTGTAACATGTAAGGAAGGAGTCTCCAGTGTCAGTGCTTGAGCTGCAATGTGAAGTTCTCCCACACCTTCAGAACAGTTAAGAAGTTTACGCTTCTTTGTGGTTTCTCAGAGGCACATTTCGGGTTAAATGAGGTTACACGGTGGACGCTGGTGAAGGCAGAGCGCAGCGAGGGTCAGAGCGGACAAACTCCGCGAGCAGACGGATTCTCAACATGCCTCTGTGGTTTGTCCAGCAGGTTAGTGGTGTTTGCCAGGTGGCAGGATATATTCCACCATATACATATCTGTCACGGATCTCTCACATCGCTCTACTAACGACACTTCTGTAATCCAGAAAGGGTAATGGATAGGCTAAACATCTCATCACCACCACACTGCTTTGGAGGGGTCGCAAATGAGACAGAATATTATTTAGGTAGAATTAGTATTTACAGAATAATTAATGAACAAAGATAAGATGATAGAGGAAAAGATGATAAAAGAGGAAATCGGGAGCTGTCACTCAACCAGGCCAAACTAATTCGAACAGATCTAATGGTTAACTAATAAATATTGGTAGAAAAATTGGACCAAACAAAGAAATGTGGAGGAGCAACACAGTGTTTTCTACGTATATAACTTCATAGCGAAAACAACTTTTGCTTGTTACTGGAGATTTTTCTTCATGGGTGCCTGAGTTTCTTCAGGAGCTTTCTATGCGAGCTCTGAGGCTTTTTATCACTCTTTTACAGCTTCGGGACTTCATGGGGCATCTGTCTATCTGTCTGTCACTCAGTGATTTTTGTTTGAAAACGGCTGAAATGTTCAAAATTTGCCACAAGAAGTTTCTCTACATGGTGCAGGTAGTGGACTCACTGTCAGTAAGGGAACCGTTTGTGGTTTTAGGATGGCCACTTCTCAGGTTCCAGGCTAGTTTCTAACTACATGTTTTGGATGCAGTGGTACAGTGTACAGTGACTAGCACCGTGGCCTCGCACATCCAGGGTTTAAGCGTCTTCTTGTTTGTGTGTGTGTGTGTGTGTGTGTGTGTGGAGTTTGCATGTACTTGGCTGGTCACAGTCTAGAGACCTGCAGATGAGGCTAAACTGCTTTTCCAAATTGCCCCGTGTGTGCATTTGTGATGGATTAGCTCATTATCAAGGGTGTACCTTGCCTTGTGCCCCGAGTACCGTGGGATATACTCCAAACCTCCCTGGACAGGAATAAGTAAGAGTTTTAGAGATTTTTTTGTAAAAGTTTTTAACTAAGACCAGGTGGGCAGGCTGAACACTAATATGAGCTGTCACAAAGTGCGAATAATCGTAGGTTCACATCACAAGTCACTTGCGACGCTTGTGGTTTGGTAGCAGCCGTCGTCCTCTGCTGATGGGAAATGTTAAAATTCTTATACATCCGGCATTTGTTGAAAATATACTGATATGCATGGAAATTTTGTTTCCATGTTTAGCTTCATGCTATCTTGCTTCTCATATTAGATTAGCAAAAAAAAACAAGCTGTATGAACTAGATACAACAAAATCACCAACAAACAGGAAATGACCTCACAGAAGTCACATGATCGTAACTCAGGAAGTGAAGAACATGGAAGAGCTGACGCAAGATCTGTTTACAGAGATGATGTGGAAGTTAAGTCATTACAGTCGAGCATCAGCGCGTGTGTGTAGTGTAGTGTAGTGTGTAAATGTGTATGTGTGTGAGGAGGCTTGGAGGAGTGTGAAAATGATACTTCCTTCATGTGTGTGTCTCAAGTCATGAGAAGACTGCTCCGGCCAACAGCTGTCACCTCCAGAAGAGATCATCACCTCGTCTCTGAGCACAACCTCCTCTCCCAACACACACACACACACACACACAGGACACACTCTTAATGCAGCAGTAGATCTTAAGAACTACTTTAAAGACCTGTTAATGTTCTGCTAAACTTTTTGGTAGAGCAAATGTGAGTCATAGTATATTACTGGAAAGTGTGTTGAACCTAACGTGATCGAGCCAGCTTTACCACCGGGTCCAGGTGTGCAAGGAAAATAATTTTAATAATAATAATAATAATAATAAACTCAACCTAATACACAAAAACAATTGTGTTGCTGCAACACCACAACATAACGTAGTGTTTCACGTGATTTTTTTCTTTTTGTTAAATACAGTCCCGATCAAAAGTTTAAGACTACTTATAAGATGGCAAAAAAATAATATTTTGCATGGTTGGATTTTAACAAGGTTCCAAGTAGAGCTTCAACATGCAACAAGAAGAAATGGGAGTGAGACACAACATTTTTTGAGCATGCAATTGAATGAAAACAACGATTACAGCTGATCAAAAGTTGAGGACCACATGCCCTTTAAAAGGCCAAATCTGTGCAAAGATGTGGACTCATTGTCATTTTCTGTCAGGTAGTCACACGTTCTGATGGCAAAGGCAAAAAAACTCTCCCTTTTTAAACGTGGTCGGTTTGTTGAACTACATAAGCAGGGTCTCTCACAGCGCACCATCGCTGCTGAGGTGGGACACAAGTCATTTGGAATTTCTTAAAATGATCCTCAGGGTTATGGAACAAAAAAGGTAAAGTGGAAGACCAAAAAAAGTTTCACCAGCACTGAGCCGGAGGATCCAATTGGCTGTCCGTCAAGACACTGGACGATCCTCAACCCAAATTAAGGCCATTACTGGTGCTGACTGCAGCCCCATAACCATCAGGCGGCATCTGAGACTGAAGGGCTTCAAAAACAAAAACGATTTAAAAGACCTCGTCTCCTTGAACGTCACGGAACTGCTCGTTTGGACTCTGCAAGAGAGCACGAAACATGGGACATTTAAAAGTGGAAGAAAGTTTTATTCTCTGATGAAAAAAAATGTAACCTGTAAATCTGAGACAAGCAGATCCCACCTAAGATGTTTTCTACGCACCACAGTGGAGGGGCACCATAATGGTCTGGGGTGCTTTTTCCTTCAGTGGAACAATGGAGCTTCAGAATGTGCAGGGGCGTCAAACGGCCGCTGGCTATGTCCAGATGTTGCAAAAAGCATTCCTCATGACTGATGGCCCTCATCTGTGTGGTAACGACTGGGTTTTTCAACAGGACAACGCTACAGTACACAATGCCTGCAGGACAAGGGACTTCTGACAGGAGAATAACATCACTCTTTTGGCCCATCCTGCGTGTTCCCCTGATATAAATCCAATTAAGAACCTTTGGGGATGGATGGCAAGGTAGGTTTACAAAAATGGACAACAGTTCCAGACAGTAGATGCCCTTCGTGTGGCCGTTGTCACCACTTGAGAAATGTTCCCACTTACCTCATGGAAACGCTTGAATCAAGCATGCCGCAATAAATTTTTGAAGTGATCAACAATAACGGTGGTGCTACTCAGTACTGAGTTCATGTTTGAAAGTTTGATTTCTGTTTTTTTTTTTTTTTGGGGGGGGGGGGGGGGGGGGGGTGGGGGTTGTTTTTTAGAGGTGTGGTCCTAAACGTTTGATCAGCTGTAAAACACCTTGTTTCAGTTGAATCGTTGTTTTCATTAAATTGCATGCTCAAAAAATGTTGTGTCTCACTCCCATTTCTTCTTGTTGCATGTTGAAGCTCTACTTGGAACCTTGTTAAGATCCAACCATGCAAAATATGATTTTTTTGCCCTTTTTAAAAGTCGTTTTAAACTTTTGATCGGGACTGTATATTGATATTGCTTTTGGAGAGGCCGATCTTGGAGTCTGTTTAAAAATAAATAAATGTATATTATTTATAATATTATTGTCCCAAGGAAATAGAAAAAACAATCCATTGTATTTTCTCAGTAATAATAATAATAATAATAATAATAATAATTGGATTCCACTCCTGCTTGTTAACATTGGAAGTGTGAAATTAAACTCAGGAAGCTTCATTTCAGACAAATAATAGACAACACTTTATTAATTCAATCAACTTAGTAACAAAAGAGAAGACACACCACCATTAAAACAAAACACAGCAAAAGAAGTTATTATAGCCATTATCAATTATTTATATTCGATGACAAAAAAAACAAAACAAACAAAAAAAAACACTGGACATGAAAAGGATCTGGACCAAGTAAACAAACAATAATTAAAATCTCAGAACCGGCGCTGAAGATGAAGAGCTACGACTAGAATAAAATCCTCAAATAAAATTCCATTTCCCAGAGTTCATAGCGTCTCAGCCTGGGGTACAAGCACTTCCTTCAAATTACTTCCACAGCACAGTAATACACATTATTAAAAAACAAAACAACAAAAAAAAAACCTATAGGGAGACATGATACACGGGGTGTGAGCTCACACACACACACACACACACACACACACACACACGTACGTCACTATCTGGAGTCAGTGGTCTAATAAGTTATGATGTGATGGAACACAGAGTTCAGCCCTGTTAGAGAGAGAGAGAGAGAGAGACAGATCTTAGCTTCTAATGATTAGTTTATTTTCCCTTGTTTTGAAACACAGCGAGGTGAGAATAAAACGCCGGTGAGAATAAAACGCCAGTGGCATCTACACAGAGCTGAGAAAGAGAGAGAGAGAGAGAGAGAGAAGGGAAGAGGAGAAGGAAAGAAAGAAAATAGAAAGAAATTGAGGGAGTGAGGGAAAACAATAAAGGTAGTTGTGTATGAATCACTCACACCCCTGCCAAAGAAAGACAGGATAAAGGTAAAAAAAAAAAAAAAAAAGAACAAAACATTCACACAATACAGCGCGCGCACACATACACACACACTGAGCGCTCTCTGTCCTCACCCCACTCCGGCTGAATGAAGGTTATATAATTACAGGATTATGTTGTTTTGTTTTTGCTTGTTCAGATGTTCAGCAGTTCGTTAGTGACTCCGTGTCTCGTCTCATCAGGAACACGATCGCACTTCATGTCTCCGCCTCCCTGACGTATCTACACACGTTTATACATCACATCTACACCAGTGCTCATATAGATCTGATGTACGTCAGTAACACACACACAACCACACACACAAGCTCTGTCCCAAACTCCAGACGCAGTTAGTGTTCTTACACTGATTATTCATTTATTCTTAAAGAAACACCGGATTACAGATTTTATTTTGCGATCATGATTATGTGAGGTTTCAGGTTTGGCTCTCGGGGGCTCGACTAACGTACACATCACCCACAATGCACCGGGAGCAGTTTTTAACACTGAGAAACCGCGGCAAGCGAATTGACATATATTAAACAAATAATTAGATTACGCATAAAGTAACAGCTACAGGTCTTAGTTTTAGCGTTACGCTTCTGTGAGTGCTCGAGAAAGCAGGTGTTTTTTTTTTTTCCTAATTAGCTGATTAGCTAGCGAGCTAGCTGGAGTAAATTTTCAATTATAAAGTATCTTTCCGTTTTTAAATTTTTCCTGACACCCAAATTAACCAGATGTTCTCTCCACGTGCTAGAGTTTGGGATTCAGCTGAAGGTTCGTACGTTTAAGACACAAGTGCACGTCCTGCTTCTTAACTTCTAAACCGTCCACGTTCACAGACTTAGCCACGTTCACCTCTCACAGCGCAGATGGCTACACCTCCGTCACTGTGCACTGGCCGTCTGGGCTGCGTGACCGAACTCCAGCGTCCAGACTTTGCAGTCTGTGCCTCAAACCTTCCTCATTGTCTCCTCCTTCCTCGTCTTCGTCTTCACTCGTTCCAGATTCTGATTCGTAACCGGACGGGTCGGGGGCAGTGGGCGAATCGTCTCCGTTATCGTCGTCGTCCACTTCCTGTTCCTCGTCCTCTTCCGGGGCGGCGCGGTTGATGTGGAGCTGTGCGAACGCCTGGACGAGTTGAGGGTTATGGTGAAGGTCGCGGTCGCCGCCCAACATGATGGGAGGACGGATTGGAGGCGGAGCAAACAAAGACTGGGTGCGACTCGCTCCACTAACGTCAGCTCCGTCTGCCGAGTTCTCCCTCTCCGATGTTGTGGCTTCTGAACTCGGCGTCGAATCGGCAGCTGTGGAATCGGAGAAGCCAGGAGAAACTCTGTCCCTCTGTCTCTCTCTCATCTGTCTCTCTGTCCGGACGTCTCTCTCTCTGACATCGCTCTCCGTCACTCCTCCGTCTGAATTTACACCTGAATCCATGAGTACAGGACCCGGAAACGCTGGGGAAACGGATCCAGAGCTAGGAACAGAATTAGACCCGGACCCTGTTGCGGTTTCTGGATCCAGCCTCAGTCCAGCCACGCCCTTTTTGGGGACATCTACGGCGTCACGCTTCATCCTCCGGCGCCGGCCGTGCTCATTGCGTCTGTACTGCACCATGTTCTCCAGGTCGGCCACGTACAGGAAGCCGGCGATGAGCATCTCGGCGCTCTTCTTCCCCTCGCGGTACGCCTCCTCCAGCTCGCGGCTCGTGCGCTCGTCGTACTGCCACCAACCGTTACGGCCCTCGTAGTACCAGGCGTGGCCGCCTAAACTCCTCCCCCCTGTCGCTGTGGCCTTCAGCTCCTCCGGGGAAAGAAGCGTGGGGCGGTCCAGGAAGTCCTCGGGCACTTCCTGTCTGCACAGTGCGCAACGCTTGCTGTGCCAGGACGCGCCCTTTACGCACAGGAAGCAGAAGACGTGGCCGCAAGGGAGGCGCACCGGGTGGACGCAACTCTGCAAACATATAGCGCACTCCGGGACAGGAAGTGAAGGGGGAGGAGAGGGGGAGGGGCTTCCGCTGCCATCTCTTACCCCGCCCACTTTTTTACCTGAGGCCAGTGCGTCCATAGAGTGATCGACCTCCCCGCAGCCCGCCATTCTGAGAGAAAAAGAGGAGCAAATACAGATCAATTTTAAACACACAAACCAACAGAAGCTCTAGAAGCTAAAAGATTTATTACACATAAAATCTATTTTAAGACATTTATATACTTATTCAAATGATTGGTCCAGAAAATGTTTTAAGTATCTGGGCCTAACTGCCGTGCTTCATCATATGAATTTGTTATTAAATTATTTATCAGTGAAACATTTTACATCCTGTACTTAAACATTACAAAGTGTGTGCAGCTTTACTACTAAACATCACGACACGCACCAAGTTTTATTATCATATCAGGTAATTCTGATACAGTCACTAATTATACACCTGCAACCCGACCTGTACCTAATAAAATGGCCACTGTGACATGTATAGGCTTTTTGCTGGAGGTTTAAAACAGTTAATTACCTCTACTCCTCTCCACCATCTCCACCAAAATCACACACTAATAACCTTCAGTAGATCCCGTCCTGCTGATCTGCTTCACTGGAGTGTTTTATTCCGCCACCACCATCACACAACCATGATCACACGCCACCGCCATTATCACACACCACGGTCACCATCACACGCCAAAACCACACACCCATCATCACACGGCCACGGCCACCATCACACAACCACCATCACACGCCCGAACCCTGTTACAGCGCAGATGTGTGGAGGGTCACCAGGACACGATACACAAACACCTTCATTTCTAGAAACCAACTGTTTCTCTTTGCTTGTTGACTTTTAATCCCTGGATAACATCAACATCTGACAGTTTCACCACAGTGCTGTTGGACTCAGTGCGGGTTTCTGTTAATGCACTTGATCTATGGTTTCTATAGCAACCGCTCATTCACTGCACACACTACACTGATAAACATCGTTAATCACAGATATGGTGACGTTTCCTCTAGGGAGATTCTTATTTACCATTTATGGAAGGAGTCTCCAGTGCCAGCACTTGTGATCTAAGAGGAATAAAACACCTACAGTTATGTCTAAGCAGGCAGGGGTAAATAATAAATCTAATTAGTCAAATAACACTTTTATATCATACATTGTGTAGTTGTAGTCACATATTACTTTTGTAATCATTATAAAAAGCAACTAAAAGAATATTTGAAAATTATTTATACGTTAACTATTTCAGCTTTTATAAAAGTTGGTCAAAGATCCCCTTTGACCTGTTAAACCCTGAAGACGCTTAATTGGCGACACCTTATCAACATCAGCTCTGCATATCATTAAAATCGTGATGATTTCAAGTATTGTGATGTGGTGATTTTTCCATATTGTCTGTTCCTAATGAGCACCTCACTTTTAATACCAATTAAAATATCTTTAACAGTGAGTTATAACAGACATGTCTAAGCGTATAAGCATTTCACTGCATGTCACCTTGTGTATTAGATTTTTTTTTTTAAATAGAGCTTCATTTATATATGTTTTCTGTTGAGGGGGGCACTGTTGGCTCAGTGGTAGGTTTATTGCCTGCCATGCGGAAGGCCGGAGTTTAAGTCCCACTCAATGGCCAAACCGCCAGGCACTGGATTCCAAGTCTGGATAAAATGGGAGGGTCTCAATTCTCACATTGGCAGGCAGCACAGGGTCCTGAGTGGATGGGTCATGGTTAGTTAAGGAGCAAAAAATTTGCTAAAGCCCTATTTGCACAGGACTAGTATTACCTGGTGACCTTGTGTGATTTGTAATAACTGCGGAGGTTGTCTGTGAACTTAATCCCATGTGAAGCAGTCATGTAAAGTCAAAATTCCCCTGCAAATGTCTGACTGTATTTCGCTGAAGACAGAGGTCCTGTAAAAGACTAATATAGATAATATCAGTCCAGTGCAAATCAATGTGTCTGTGTATTTGGCGGAGTCGTATATCATTTTCTTAAGGTTTTTGTTTCCTGTTCACCCTTTTATCCATCTTCCGGGAAACAAGTCAGTAAATTCAAGTAAAATCGCAAGTTTTGCTTATCCTGTGTAATTTATATATAAAGAATATGGATATTTACAAAATTGTGATACTGACAGTCACAATACAAATCGAATCAAATCGACTTCGAATCACATCGTATTGTGAGGGTCTGGTGATTCTAATTTTTACCGAAAAATCTTAACTCATATAATTTAGACTACAAATTTTTTTTAGATCAGTAGATAAACTATAAAGTACTACCCAATTCAAATGACAAATTTAGAATAAAAAAAACTAATATTAAAAAATAATCTGAAAACACACTGCACATTTTTAACAACACAGACATTGACAAGTAAAATTAATTTTTTTGAAACATTAACTCACTTATCCCTGGATCCCTATTTTCTTTTTTTATGATAATGATGATATTTAAATAAATATTATTATTATTACTAACATTAATCACCAGATAGTGTATTTGTGTAAAGTAATGTTCCTTAATCATATTGTTGTGTAACATGTGGTAAAGCAGGGGATTCATTTAGTCTGAGATGTGTGTGTGTGTTTACAGCCCGCTGGTACAGACTCACACTCACAAACAAACACACGCGCGCGCGCACACACACACACACAAAGCCTCCCACTTAGCAACACCGCTACCTAGCTAAAACCAAATTTACATTAATAATCACACTGATGACGGGTTTGGTCTGCTGCGAATAAAACATGAAATAATAAGCTTATATTATTTTTTGTCTCTTACAAACATTCACTGCAAATAAATATATAAACACCTCATTGTTTACAGGCCTTAGAAAAGACAACAGTTAGCGTTAGCATGCTAACCGCGGCCTGTTTCACGTCACATTGTGCACCCGATTACTGTAGAGGAAAATAGCGTATTTATTTCGGAATAAATTGCGTTAATTATAATTTATTAAAGTTATTTGCTGTAAAGTTAAATCCTAATGGTGTGAAGTGAGTTCATCATCAGTTAGCCTAGCCGGCTAAGCTAGCGCTAACTCAGTTTTGCTCCAGAAACCAGTCACGGACTCACCTGAGAAAATCCTCCAAAGTCTCTCCTTTCTGTCAGGATTTATTTTCACTCATCTGCTGTAAACAGAAAGACTTTTCATCTTTAACTAATCTACACAATCTGTAGGTAAACAAACAGGACCTGTTTAAAGGAAACCTGCGGGGTTTTCAGTCGCACGGACACATCAGGGATATGATTCACTAACGAATCGGTTCATCATGAACGAATCATTTAGGTGAATCAAATGAAACATTAATCATTACGTAGGCAGGATTGAATGACGTTAGAAATGTAAACATTTGACATTTAAATACAATCATCTTAATTCTAAGTTTTAAAATAATATTTATTTTTAATAAATAATTGTTTAGTTTTGCCCAAGTGCAGTCTAAATCAAGCTTCGCTTCAGTGTTTGTGTATAATCTGAATAATCAATCTATTTGAAAAAATCTAATATTAATTCAGATTTCTTAAACACATTTGCATGTTCGCCCCATGCTTGGTCGGTTTCCTCTGGGTAGTCTGGATTCACCTACAGTCCAAAGATGTGCATATAAAATAATAATTGCTGTGAATTGCCCGTAATGTGTGTGTGTGGTATGTGTGTATACAGTATGTGTGTGTACCCTGATTTGTGCCCTGAGATAGGCATCGGGTCTCTGCGACCGGTATAGAAGATGAGTGAAAGTTACTGCTATTTTGAAGAGAATCTGTTTGTTTGGCAGGTGGTCAGTGTTTGCACTGGTGGTTTCCAGTGGTGGCCAGTCAATAAAGGGCACTGGGGCGCCGCCCGCTTAAATTTAGGCAGAGAAGAATGCAACTTCACCATGGAATTATTTAACATAATAATTATTTATTTTAATAATAAAATAAAGTCATTTAGTCACAATATTCTGCTGTATTTCTTAATATAATTTATTTATTGAAATTTGTGAAAAGCATGTGACCTATTAATATATGTGAGCTCTAATTGGATTTTTTAAAATCGTCCACTTTTGTTCTTAGCAAATCAATATTGTTTTTAAATATTTGGGCTCATGTGATTGGCCCATTCTCAACGAGTCTTATTAACAGCAGATTGTTACAGCAGTAACTCATCTCATAACCTCATACTTCAGTACATCTATCCTGAATGGCAACTACGCTAATTCTCTCCATCTGTTCTGTACTTTTCTACCCATCCCGAGGCATCTGGAGATTGTACCAGCTTCAGTAGACAAAGGCCAACCCTGTGAGAATCCTGAGGCATCCAGAGAAGGACCAGCTCCAGCTGGATTCTGCTTCATGATGGTTGGAGCTACACATCCTGCTCCTGTGCTCCCAGTGATCCAGACCCCATCTGCCCTCTGCACCTACTGACTCATTCCTATGTTGAACTGGACTTCATGTTAATTAAAAAAAATTCTGTTATATTGTACTTTCAGCTGCATAACACACATGATGTTATATCATCTCTATCCGTTATCACCCAGATGAGGATGGGTTCCCTGTTGAGTCTGGTTCCTCTCAAGGTTTCTTCCTATTGCCATCTCAGGGAGTTTTTCCTGGGTCTCTGGGGGTGCGATATGTATGAGTGTGTGTGTGTGTGTGTGTGGCTGCATGTCAGTAAAGACATTTACATAATAAGGTCCTATACTAAACATAAGAAAGCAAAATGTTCTTTTTAATTATAAAGGATGTTAGTTTTTTTCTCTACATATTATAACATTTATGTATTTTTGTATTAGTTACTTCATTCAGTTTATGCATAAGCTGTTTATTTTTTGTTAATTTTATTAATATTGAACTTTTTTGATTTTTCACAGTAGCTCAGCTGCTTGCACCACTGCATCAGACCTCCAGGGTTGGTGGTTCATGTTCTCCCTTGGGCTTGGTTAATTTCCTCAGGGTTCTCCAGTTTCCTCTCACACTCCAAAGGAATATAACGACTGATCCATAATGTGTGTGTGGCCGTATGATGTACTTTATTTTATATAAAGTTGAGGTGGTGACTTTTTAAGCAGTGCCTGATGAGAATCACACGACTAATGAATAGATTAAATTGATGAAGCTGTAGCTATAATACAGACCAAAACCAATTCTTATTCTAGTTTGAAGAATAAAAAAGTAAATTTAAATTTTTTTTAACTATTACAATTAAATGTTTACATTTAAAATTTAGAAAATAATTACATTTAAGATGATTATATATCTTTTTACATGTATCAATTCAATTCAATTTAATAAAAAAAAAAACTTTTTTTATCCCCAAGGGGCAATTTTTGGCATGCAGAGAAGTTGTTTAATAAAAATAAAAAATAAAATAAATAAATACATAAATAAATAATAAAAAGATTACTGTTGTAACAGTAAATTGAAATAGACTGTTGTTAAAGTTCTTTTGGGGGGTCCATCATAACAACCCATGTTAGATGTTTTGGAGATAAAGTCAGAGAGGTCAGATTAAGGTGGTTTGGACATGTTCAGAGGAGAGATGGTGAATATATCAGTAGAAGGATGCTGAGGTTGGAACTGCCAGGCAGGAGGTCTAGAGGAAGACCAAAGAGGAGATTTATGGATGCAGTGAGAGAGGACATGAAGTTAGTTGGGCTGAAAGACGAAGAATGAAGGCAGATGATTAGCTGTGGCGACCCCTGAAAAGGAACAGCTGAAAGACAAAGTGGTCCAGGCCCTGAACCTAGACCATGCTACCATATCACTATACGTCTTTAGATGTTGTTCTGGGTTATTTTATATGAGGATGAGTTGATGCACTCTTGAAGTAATTTTAGTAGGCCGTCCATTCCTGTTAAGGTTTACCAGGACCTCTGTTCCAAGGTTTCCCTATTTATGGAGAATGTGTGGTTTGCTAGAAGTCCCAAAGCTTTAGAAATGACTTTGTAACCCTTTCCAGACTGAGCTAAAGTATAATTACTTTGTTTCCCATCTGTTTTTGAATTCCATGAATTTCTTTAGATCGGGTTGCTTTTTTTTTTTTTTTTTTTTAGATCATTTAGAGTGAGTGACTTTTTCAGACAGGTTCCGTTTAAGTAATTTCTTGATTAAACAGGTATGGTAGTAATCACGCCTGGGTGTGGCAAATGAAATTTAGCTTATTTTTCCAAAAAAAAAAAAAAAAGGGTTCATGATTCTTAATTCATGATTCAGCAAGGGTTGGGTGTGGGGGATTATTTTTCCACATAGGGCCAGGTAGGTTTGGACAGCTTTCTTCTCATAATAAATGAAATCATCATTTAACTGTATTTTCCTTCTACTCTAAATATCTTTGTAATATTTAAATTTGTTTAATGATTGCAATCATTTAAGTGTGACAAATATGAAAAAAAATCAGGAAGGGGCAAATACTTTTTTTATGGCCATGTATATATAAACAGAACTCTTCATATTGCTGATATAAAAGTATAAAAGTAATAGTGAACACACAAAGCAACACTAAGTTCACAATGAAAAAAATCAATCCTCTATCTTTGTAATCATGCAGAAAAAGATCAGACTTACCAGATCCCAGTGTGTGTCCATGAAGAGTAAACAGTCAATAGATGAGCCGTTACACTTCGAACTACAGGACTGTTCTCTTGAACTCAGGTAAGTATGATGTAAATCATGTGGTACATTACCAACAATAGAAATATTCTTTTTGCATTAACTAAATAAAGGATAATTTTGTATATTGATGAAATGCCAATTAGCCTAAGTACATGTGTGTGCCCTGGGATGTATTGGCACCCCTTGCATTGTGTACCCCACCTCGTGGCCAGGGTCTCCTGAAAAATTAATCAGTAGGCTACTGAAGAAACAGATATGTCTTAAGTTGTCGTTTAAAGTCAAAATACGTTTAAACAAAAATGGAATATTCTTTTTGACTGTTCCATGCGGTATGCAACTGTTCCATTAACGAGCATTTCGTATTCGTAGCGAAGATGCAGCTTTAAAACCGTGATGATTTGGGTTTGTGTCAGCCGACATTGTTAGAAAAAATAAATCAAACTTTGCTCTTGCAGCATCACAGATCATGTGCAGATTTACATTTCCCCACCACTCAACATCAACGAAAAATAAGCTGCATTTCTGTAGTTTTCCTGGAGTAGAGGGCATCATCCATGGCACACACACCCGAGCACAAAGGAGAAGGCTTATGTGAACCAAAAACATTATCACGGCATCAACACTCAAACGGCTATGGGTGCAACATGATCATCAATTTAATATATACTTACAGTATACTATTTTTTTAAATAAATTTTTTGAAAATCTGCCACTGCTGGCTCAGTGAGAAAAGCCCTTAACTCTGTCTGCTCCAGGTGGCACCATCACACCATGATGTTACTCAAAGTGATGTCACTAAATGTGTCACTGAATATAATGTCACACAGAAAATTATTAACCATTAACCACAGTTTGAGATATCAAAAATACCACTACAATTTTACATCCTCAATGTCCTTAGATCACATAGGCCCAGTTTGGTGGCGATACATAAAAGTCTTAGTCCATGTCATAGAGTCATTTGTATCTCATCAAAGAAAAATGGGGTTTCCACGATTCGACCAGTTCTGTAATTCTAGAGGTGAAATTCAGGTATTTTTTTCTTTGATCCGATTTGATCCGCACTGATTTGGTTTAACATTAGGTTAAAGATTGCAGCATGAAACTGGTCTGATGCAGCTGCAAAATGTTGAGGGGCCACACAGTTATTCCCTGTGGAAGTGAAAATAGGGCGTGGTCAGATTTGGGGTGGGTCAGATGTCAGCTTCTTATGCTAACATTATACAGCTGTGGTGTGACCATGTGACGCATGCAGTACCTTGGTGCTCATATATTAATAGTGTTCTTAATCAGTTACTTACCACATTACCAAAGAATTTGTCATGATAAATGATTTTCACATGAATTTCACATTAGTTTGAGAGATATTAGCGTGCATTTGGACAAAAGTGTATTATTAGACGAGGCACACACACACACACACACACACACACACACACACACACACACACCATTGTTATCCCAGTTATAAAACCTTAAAAGAAGAATTATTATAAATATTTGTTTATCCACAGTGACCAAAAGAGTAAAACTAACAGAAACAAGCAAAAGATAAAGTCTGTCTTCAAGGTATGTGTTTATTATGCATTATTACGTATTATTTGCACTTTATAGAGGTCTATACAAATGACTAAAATATTATTGTGTCAGGTTTTGCTTTAACCCCACATTCAGCATTATAAAGTAATCAGCTATAAGACGTAGTTCGGGAACATGACTGTTACACTCCCACTGAACCACAGGAGTTAGAAAGATTCATGAAGTTATTTAGTGCGGATTATCCAGAATGGTCTGACAGTGAGAAGGATCAGAGTGATGTGAGAGATGAAGTGCAGAAGATCACACTGTACATCCTGAGGAACATGAACCAGACTGACCTCGCTAACACGCTACAGAACAGTAAGTGCTCTGGGTCATGGGGTTATTGGTATCATAAATATAATAAATTAAATTCAATTTGATTGTTTTTGTATACTAGTAACTAAATAAAAAAAAATCTAAACAACTAGATTTATATCATTAATGGGAAACTTTACTACATTGAAATTACGACTGGTTGAAGCGGACATGTATGAACTAGATTCCGGTCAGAGAATCAGGAGAGCAGGAGAAGTCTTGAGATTGAAACATTTATTTTTTCAATATATGCATCTGCTTATGTCTCTAGTATGAATAATGGTTTACAAAAAACAAGGGGAATAATTATATATTACTAATTACTGACTTTGAATTGACAATAACATTGATTAACACAATAAACAGCACCAATAGTATTTATCAACAAATATGCATTTTTAACTTAAATATATTAAACAGAAATATCCGTACTCAATGTGACAGTCTGATTAACAATAGCGAACTAAAAAATATCTATTTGTATAGGCAAACACAAATAAACGCGTTCAGAACAGCTACATATAGCGCTAACACAACAATGATGACTCAGCAGAATCCTCGCGGCAATCGCGGCGGCAAATAACCGATTAAAAACATTACGGGTGAAATAAACATCGGAAATAGCAATAACCTGCATATTATGTAATAATTAAATACAACATCGTTCCGACTTACCTGTATTATATGAACCCATATAGAAACTTAGCATCAACATAAACAATGATGGACAGCTGTACATTCCAGTAGGTCTCACACCAATAATCGTCCCCTTAGAAACATGAAAAAATTTTATTCCCTATTTCCTTAAATAGGCTTTCTGACATGTAGCATTTTAATTTTTCTAATACTTTTTGATGACTTTGTTAGAATAGTAATTGAACCGAATGCTTTCTTTTTTTGTACAGAATTCCGTCCTGCATGTCATCAAAAATTCAAGTCCAAATTAAGAAAGAAATGTCAGAAAACCCAGAAGGGGAATCTCAGATCATGGAACTGCAATGCTTCTAAATGATATCTACACAGAGCTCTACATTACAAAGGGGAGGAAGCGTAGATGTCAATAATGAACATCAGGTGAGACAGATTGAGACAGTATCCAGGAGACTAGCAACACAGGAGACACCTATCAAATGTTATGAGCTCTTTAAAGGAAAAGACATCAGAACTGTCCTGACTAAAGGAGTCGCTGGAATTGGAAAAACTGTCTCTGTGCAGAAGTCTATTCTGGACTGGGCTGAAGGAAAAGCAAATAAGGATGTCACCTTCATGTTTCCACTAGAGAGCTGAATCTGATAAAGGAGAAAAAGTTCAGTCTGATGAAATTTCTTCATTACCTTTTCCCTGAAACAAACAAATTAAAATTTAGACATTATTATCAGTACAGGATGTTGTTCATCTTTGATGGTCTGGATGAGTGTCGACTTTTTCCAGATCTGGATGAGCCTCTAAATTTCCAGAACAATGAGAGATTGTGTGATGTGACAGAGTCAGCCTCAGTGGATGTGCTGCTAAAAAACCTCATCAAGGAGAACATCCTTCCCCCTGCTCTCCTCTGGATCACCTCTTGACCAGAAGCAGCCAATCAGATCCCTCCTGAGTGTGTAGATCAGGTAACAGAGGTACAAGGGTTCAGTGATCCTCAGAAAGAGAAGTATTTCCAAAAAAAAATCATCACACACATGAAGTCTACAGGAAGTCTCCACATCATGTGCCACATCCCAGTCTTCTGCTGGATCTCAGCCACTGTTCTAGAGAGAATGTTGGGTGAAGCCGAGAGTGGAGAGATTCCCAAGACTCTGATTCAAATGTTTACACACTTCCTGATCTTTCAGATCAAACACGGGGACCAAAAGTACCATCAGAAATGTGACCCTGATCCTCAGCAGACTAGAGAGAGTATCCTGGCACTGGGAAAACTTTCCAACAGCTGAAGAAAGGAAACCTGATCTTCTATGAGGAAGATCTGAGAGAATGTGGCATTGATGTCAGAGAAGTGTCAGGAGTGTGTACCCAAATCTTCAGAGAGGAGTTTGGGCTTCACTTGGGGAAGGTCTTCAGCTTTGTGCATCTGAGTGTTCAGGAGTTTCTGGCTACTTTATACACATTTCTCACCTTTTTAGAGAACAGAAATGTGCTTCAGGGACAAACTACTGAATTGTTTTTCTTTAAAACATCAAAAATGTCCAATTTCTTGAAGAGTGCAGTGGACAAGGCCTTACATAGTGAGAATGGACACCTGGATCTTTTCTTCCATTTCCTCCTGGTTCTCTCATTAGAGTGTAATCTCTCTCATTAGAGTGTAAGACTCTCTTACAAGGCTTAATGCCACAGAAGGAAAGCAGCCCTCACAGCAAACAGGAAACAGTCGAGTACATCAAGGAGAAGATCAGAGAGAATCTTTCTCCAAAGAAATCCATCAATCTGTTTCACTGTCTGAATGAACTGAATGATCATTATCTAGTGCAGGAAGTACAGATTTACATAGAGGAGCATCTAGTCGTCTCCGTGGAGTCAGACTCTTCTTCTCAGTGGTCAGCTCTGGTGTTTGTGTTACTGAACTCAGAAAAAGAGCTGGATGAGTTTGATTTGAGTAAATATGACCCATCAGAGGAATGTCTTCATAAACTGCTGAGGTCAAACCGCTCATCACACCTGAGAGAACTGAATCTGAACTACAATAATCCACGAAAGGCAGAAGTGAATCTGCTTTCTGATCTACTGAAGGATCCACACAGGAGACACTACAGTGCGTTACTCATTTCAGACTGTGACATACAGAACCACTTAATCAGTCCTGTAATTACAGCGATGATCAAACAGAAAGGCACGAATATACAAGCAAAGGAAGTTATAGTGTAAGTGTACGGTGGCAAGAAAAATGAGGTGAACCTTTTGGAATTCCATGGTTTTCTGCATTAAATTGTCATAAAATCTGATTTGTTCTTTATCTAAGTCGAGTATTGATAAATATAATGTACCTAAAATAATAACACAATTCGACACTCATTCGACATTTTAAATAGTGGTAGGAAAATAAGTGAAACCTTGGAATTAATAAATAACTGGTTGGCCCCGCCCCCTTGGCTGCAATAACCTAAACCAAACACTTCCTGTAGCTGTGGATCAGTCCTGGACATCCATCAGGAGGAATTTTCACCCATTCTTCCTGGCAGAACTGCTTTAGCTCTGTCATATTCTTTGGACGTCGCATGTGTCTCTTTAAATAATCCCATATCATCTCTATTGGGTTGAGGTCTGGCCTCTGACTCAGCCACTTCAAATGTAGGGTTTTGTTTATCTGAAGGTGTTCTGTTGTGAACTTGCTCTGGTGTTTCGGTTTATTGTCCTGTTGCATCACCCAACATCTACAGAGTTTCAGCTGACATAAAGACACTCTTACATCGTCCTGAAGAATTGTTCGATACATTTAGGAATTCATCTTCCTCTTTTTGTTTGCAAAAAGTCGGCCCAAAGTCTTTTGAAATCACTTTGTAACCTTTCCAGCTTTATGTCAATCAACCAGTGGCGACTGGTGCCAAAAAGTTTGGTTGGTGTGTGTGTGTGGGGGTTTGGGACAGAATAAAATAGAAAAGGTAAGAAATGTGCAGGTGTGCAGTGACCACTAGTGTGAATGAATATCCATAATGTCCAGAGAGAGTGCAGGGAGCATGTGTGTGGATGTGCAAAAATTCAGGACTGTGTGGTGTACTGATTAAGAGTGTATCGCCTGCGGGAAGAAGCTCCATCTAAGTCTTTCTGTATTGGTCTTCGGTTCCTTTTGTTTCTGGGACCTAATTAAGAACCCTTTATTTAAAATGTATAAGGACTGTATTGAAACGAAGGAAATATAATCTTCTATGAAACAGGGGTTAATAACTCTGTTGCCTAAGCCTGATAAAGATCAGTTGATCTTAGACAACTGGCGTCCTATAACATTACTGAATGTAGACTATAAATTATTATCCCATATTTATGCAAATCACTTAAAAAAGGTCTAAGTGAAATCATCAGTGAGTGTCAAACAGAATTTATGGCTGGAAGGCATATAAGTTGGAACATTAGACTAATTTTGGATTTGTTAGATTATTCGAATTTGGTAAAGTCAGAAGCGTTAATGGTTTGTCTAGATTTCCACAAAGCTTTTGATACAATCGAGCATCAATTTATGTTTAAGGCTTTACAATTTTTTGGATTTGGAGAGAGGTTTATCTCTATTATTAAAATGTTTCATAAAGGTATTAATAGCTCCATAAACTTATATCCACATACTTCTAAAAGATTTTCTGTTTGTAGAGTAGTGCGTCAAGGTTGTCCTATATCCCCGTTTTTGTTTCTTATAGTTGTAGAGTGTCTCTCTATTAAAATATTGAACTCTTTAACTGTGAAAGGAATCAGTATCTTTAGTAAAGAGATTAGATTATCTCAATTTGCAAATGATACTGTTCTTTTTTTGAGAGATAAAGAACTGTTGCCTGCAGCTTTACAGTTAGTAAATGAATTTTCCGATGCTTCTGGATTAAGGTTAAATGTTAATAAATGTGAAATAATGTGTCTTTATAATTCAAGTGAAAAGCTTCTGTCCAATATCCCAATTAGGAATAAATATTACTAAAGATCTGACAGAGAGACAAGAGTTAAACAATTCCCCTAAACTACAAAAAGCTCAAAGAATCTTTAATAATTGGGGTTTTATTAACCAAGGTAGAAGGGGTATCTAGATTTATTTACCCAGCATTGTCACAAAAAAAATTCTTCAAGGCCCCAGAAATGAAGGCGGATTTGAAATTTTGGATTTTTGTGATTTAAATTATACTTTTAAAGTGAAATGGCTTAGGAATTGTTTGCTTAAACCTGACTCCATTTGTTTTTTTTATACTTTTTAATATTTTCAAAAAGGTTGGAGGATTGCGTTTTTTGTTAACGTGCGATTATTCTATTAATAAATTTCCTGTGGCATTATCCAATTTCTATCAACAAGCTCTGAAGGCTTGGAAGTTATGTTATGTACACAACTTTTCTTCTCATAAAGTGATCCTGTGGAATAATGCTTTCATTACAGTTAATCGTAAATCTCTTTATTTACAAAGCTGGATGGATAAAGGTATCTGTTATTTGTCTGACATTTTAGACCAATCAGCTAATTTGCTTTCTTATGAAAATTTTATGAACAAAAGGTCATTTCCTATAAAATATAAAGATTATAATTATGTAATGAAAGCCATCCCCACAGGTTTACTTATGTTGATGAGAGTTCATATGATGTCATATAATATTTGTCGATCTGAACCTGCTCTCTGTCTGAATGGAGTTGATATTAATAGTAAAAAATTTTAATAGTAAAAAATGTTTTATAAAAATAGATCCCTACAGCCTCGAGGGAAATTTTTCTGGAACGTTTGTTTTACAGATATTAAATTATTATATATTTTTTAGATTATTATTTATATTTAGATTATTAGATATATAATTATTCAAAAGATGTGTTATTTTATTTTGAATTAAAGAGTATAGCCATTAATTTTATGTTGAATCTTATAATTTTATTTGGTAAATTTCATATTCATAAAAGTGACAGAAATAGTAATTTCGAAGCCCTGTTTAAAGGCTTGCTTAGTTGATATAGAACTATACATGGATTCTATTCAGATTATTGACAGTAAAAAGTGTAAGCAAACAATACTATTTGCTAAAGAACTGAATCTTTTTTTTTTTTTAAATGATTCCATCTTGTTTTCTATAATTATTTTTATTTAGTAGCTGTATGTAGTTGTCGGGGAAGAAGTATTTGTAAAATAATGTTTGTAATGATTAATGTAAACCCTTTGTCTTGTTTTATATTAATTTTTTATTTTAATTTTTTTGTACTATTTAGATGTCTTGATAGTTTTGTATATTTGTTATTGTTGTGTTCAGTTCTAAAAAAATAAATAAATAAATAAAGCTACTTGTTCTCCGCTCTTTTTGAACATGAATCCTTACGATTACTCACTACTGACATTTAGCGGATAGATAAACAATAAATCCACTTTTACTACAAAAAAAAATCTAGCTGCAGTGATTAAGAGGGGGGGGGTCTGCTGTGTAAAACACTTTACAAACAAAAAGTGTCCCACATTACCTTAAAACACGCTACATCATATTCTTACACTTATGTTCATACTTCATATAACAAAACATTAAATGTAAAAGGAAAGTATATTGGAAATATGACAGTTTACATAATGACCCTAACTGTGCAAGACGAGAAGGGGAAAGAGTTGCTTAATTTAGATTCACACACACACACACGGAAACACTTATCTGTCGGGGTTTATTTTACTTTTTTTTTTTAAAGGTAAAGTGCAGGTTCATTTGTGTTTTTTTTTTCTTAATATTTTGTGTTAATTATTTTTATGTATTACTCTTAATAATTAGAATATAATGTTTATTGGTTTTATGAAGTCAACACTGTAAATTAGTGTTTACAGATTCAGCTGTAGTTGAGCTGTAGTTGAGCTGTAGAGATCCTGAGGTTGTATGTGACTCATGTTGCTGTGTTCTTTGCTAGTTTTCAACCTCCGCCCATTATCCACTCGGAAAACGAGCTGAAGGAGAAGATTACTCTGCTGAAGATAAAAATCTAACACACATCACTCACACACACGTGAAAACACACACCACATGTGCACACACATATTTATACCTGTTTCCTCATCTCCTACACCCCCCTCCCCCCAGTATCAGTGTGATATACAGATCGCAGTAAGGCTGGTCCAGTCCCCACTAGTAATGAACATCCCATTGATAACCACTACAGGGCTTTGAACTGTGTCCTCCAACCTCTCGACTCACAAACACACGAGTGCAAGGTACAGTATACAAACACACACACACTGAAATGTTGCTGCACTTAATACAAGGTGTCCCTGTTTGCCTGTGGTGTTTATCCTCAGTGTCCCGCTGGTGTTTAAATTGAGCTGTAATGTTTCAGGTGATTGTGGAATAACTGCAGTCGACACACGCAGATACACATAAGAATTACACCATCACTGTTGTAGACATCTTCAGTGTAGAGCGAGCTGGGGAAAAAGAACAATTCCTGTCTTCTCTGCACAACAGGTAACATGTATTTTACACCTCTTATTATTATTATTAATTATTTCAATTTTATTGAAACATGTGATAATGTCTGTGTGTGTGCGTGTATGTGTGCAGGATGTTGCTGTGGCATGGTTCTCGTCTGTCCAACTGGGTGGGGATTCTCAGTCAGGGTCTCCAAGTCACTCCTGCCGAAGCTCCAGTCACTGGAAACATGGTGAAAAACATACCGAGTGTATGAACATCAGGGATGGGATTCACCAGGGGCGACCCGATATGACATCACCCCTCCCATCCCGACTCAATTCACAGTGTGATTCTGTTAGTATCACCATTTTTTATTTTTGTAATTCATAGTTTTATCAGTTTGTTTCTGATGAGCAGCAGGAGGCGCTGAGGGAAAAACTCTCTGAGACTACACGAGGAATAACCCTTGGGAGTAACCAGACTTAAAACCCATCCTCGTCTGGGTGATACCAGATAGCGAGACCGTAAATCAATCCTATAACTGTGTGCTCTGAGAGCAAAAGTGCAACAGGAAATGTTAGAGTTAAAAGGAAGTGCACTGTGTTGAGGTTACACACTGTTCCCCGATGGAGACTCAGGCACAGAGTCGACCAATCAGAGTTCAGCTGTGATGTAAACAGTGTGATGATATTGTTTATTTTAAACACGTCATGGCCGTGAAATGTAACAGCTGTGTGTGTTTGTCTCTCTGCAGTTCGGTCTTTCAAGTGTGCAAACTACTGTCACCCCAGTTTGGAGAACACAGAGGGACTGCTGTTACGGAGCGAGGTGTGTGACTCCTGCAGACACCCAAGTGGTACACGTCTCTGTGTGAGCATATCTGAGCAACACCTTCACCCAGGTTTGATTTCGCACAGTGTTTATACACAGTGACGGTTGCTCATCATGAGTTCCTGCCCATGACAGTGACGGTGCTGTGATTAACAAAAACGTAACATCTGGTTTACACAGGATGTGAGCTAGCTCATGTTAATTTGATTCATGTGAGCAGAGACGGTGCAACGGTTCCGCTCAGTCCCGGAGTGAAAACCGACAGAGAACAGAACAGAGGATACACACTCGGTCCCGGAGTGAAAACCGACAGAGAACAGAACAGAGGATACACATTCGGTCCCGGAGTGAAAACCGACAGAGAACAGAACAGAGGATACACATTCGGTCCCGGAGTAAAAAACCGACAGAGAACAGAACAAAGGATACACATTCGGTCCCGGAGTGAAAACCGTCAGAGAACAGAACAGAGGATACACACTCCCCTATAATGAATATGTGAAGTACGATCCTGCTTAGGTTCTCATGAAGTACCTGCTGAGGATACAGTTTAACTTTTAGTGATGTTTGTTTGGACTGTAATATTTATTACTGATGAGATCCAGATGTTCTGCACATAAAATAATATATAAGTACACTGTTTGAATCAAACGTTTGTGTAAATCTAATCCTGAAGCTCCATTTACATTTGCAGTAAAAATGTAACCTGATATCAATCCAAACAAGTCAAACAAGCATGGAGCAGCGATCACACCCCGAGAGTTTAATCATAATCCAGTGTAAATTACTCTGACGTTCTGTTTTTAACTTTGATTAGGCAAAAAAAAAAAAAAAAACCCTAAAAAATAACATTACATGAAAGATTAAGTTACACTCACACACACTTATTAGGGAGGTAAAGTTCCATGGGTGTTTGCGGGTGAGGAAAATAAGTCCTAACAACCTTTCATCAAACAAAATCTTGCCAGTTTTATTGCCCCTTTAGTTGACCTAATTTTTAAATGAATAAAAATTCATTTTATTTCATTCATTTTATTTCATTCATTTATGTACGTATTTACTCATTTATTTAGACATTGTTTCATTCATTTAACTAATTTCTTTCATATATGTACGTATTTATTCATTTATTTATTGTAAGATTTTGTTCAGGGGGTTTTATATATTTTATTTGAAAAAAATATGCTTGTTGAGGGGACTCATTTCAAGGTGTTTGTGCTTAACTATTAAGACAGGGAGATTTATTTATTACCAAGGGGAGAACTGGAAAACATTTATTCACTTTGGTAAAAACTTGGATCTAGAATGACTGAGGACTGGCGAACTTGTTCGTTTTTCAACTTATTTAAAGAAAAGAAAAATAAGCGTTAGCAGAGGGTGAGAGCCCCAAGTGGTTGGTGTTTTTTTTTCTTCTTTAAAGAAGAGGGAAAAAATGCTCTCAATGCTACGACTAAAACTATGTAGCAAACATGCGAGCGAATAAACGAACAAGTCTAAGAAAAGAATAATAAGCAAGACAAAAGCAAGGTCTGCGGGAAAAGTTTTACCGCGTGAGCTTGTCCGATGTTAAACGCGCGGAGTTTGTTGAAAAGGGAATCAAACAGGTTTCCCCTCAGGCGTTGTGATAGGCCGGCTCTCCGCGCGACGAAACCCTGCCTCCGCTGCATAGTCGCAAAAGGTGTCTATTTTTCAGTGTTTATCCCAATCTGTTGTTTAATCCATATTTTTAGGTAGGACTGTGCCTATCATGTCTTTTAAAAATTTCTTTAACACTAAAACTGAGGTGACCGTGTGTAGTGATTAGTAATAATAGAAGAAACAAAAGTTGATCCGTGAATCATCAGTGTACTGTGTGCCCTGATCATTTTGTCAGGAATAGTTAACTGATCCAACAGACCGGTTAAAAGTCTAGCTTGTTTTACATATGCTTATATATATATATATATTTGTATGTATGAATCTGTGTGCGTGTGTGTAACCCTCTTTATGTGCTCCCAAACGAGTCTCTGCGTTATGTTAGACGTATTAAGAAGAAGGGAGGACACCATTTGTGGCTGAATTGATAGCAGGGCAGCTTTCTCTCTTCATTTAGTTGCTTTTCCCCCACATCAGGCCTCAGTTGACAAAGAGGCAATCTTCTCATAAGAACAAAACAACTAAGTCAATTTCTTTTCAATTAAACATAGAATGTAAGTACAACAAAATACCAAAATAAAATATTACAAATGCAGCCACAACTATATTAATTCAAATCCAACAACATGGATCTCCCCATAACAACTAATGAACTATATACAATCTTTTCTGATGTATAATAAAAAAAAAAAAGAAGAAAACCCCAAATAACCAAAAAATAATGCCATATATCTTACAATAAACATTCCATAAATAAAATAATTACTTCAAATTATGTGGATGGTTAACCTAGATAACACAAATATACAGATTATTATAAGCACAAAAAAAAACTGCCATCTCACTTTCTCATAAGAACAAAACAACTGAGGCTAAACAACAAGCACAGCAATTTAGAGAAGGGCCCCATCACACATTTACTTACACAAAATAAACACAGCTCCCTCTAGTGTGTGGAAGCCAATATTACATCTTCCCTACATGTACGAGGACCATGTGTTAAAAACCTGACCCTATACTTTTCTTGAAAAGAACAAATCTGTTTTCTGTTTGTCATAGCAGGCGTTGTAATGGCATAAGGGTGTTAGTTTACATCTATTATCAGATTAGGATGTAATAAAAGTTTAACCAGATTTTTTTCATGTGGAGATGGGGCTAATGTTTATAAGTATTGTTTAAAAAATGTTTACCTCAAGTGTGTGTGTGTGTATGTGTGTGTGCGCGCGCGTGCATATGTGTTTATGTCCATGCATGTGTAGCAGATATGATATTTACATTTAATTTCACTCAAAATCTCTCTTTTTTGTTATTAATTCGTCCACATTTTGATATTTTACACTCTGAAAATGATTATTTTATTGCTAATTTATTTTAATGTTATTGTTTTTCACTTATGCTAAAATATTCGGTTATGCTTATGACACGGGACACGGCCCCTTTAAGAGTTACCGCTACTTCCGGTTTCGGCTGCTCTCCTTCAGTTCGCGCGCTGAAGAGAAGTGAGTTCTGATGGGGCTCTAGCAAAAAAAAAAAAAAAAAAAAAGTTTAATTAAAGTTGGTGTATTGCGAGTAAATGTATTTTTGTGATAAAAATGCAATTTAATCTTATTGAAGCACAAATAGAGGCTTTTTAATGCATGTTTTCTTTGGAAGTGACACTAATGTACAGTATATGTTTGAACTCCATGGCTAAAATGATCTATTTTGACTGACAGGTCATTTATAAGCAAACATGATTTTTTTTTTATTATAATTTTTTTTTTATTCATTCAAAAAAAAAAAAAAAAAGAGTGGCTTGTGAAATATTTGTTGTCTGGTCTCCTTCAATTCACAACACAAGGCAGAGTTTGGGACAAGTGGGTCACACATGAGGTTGTAATAATCTGAGGTAAAAGTTGTTGTTCTTTTTCTTCTAGGTTTTGTTTTCCATTAAAATATTTCTTTACCTAAGGTAAAAGTAATTAGACTGGAACTTAAGGTACACAAATTATTTATTAAATTATTAATTGTTTTTTGGTATCTGATTTAGAAGTTGATACTGTTGAATGATTAGACTTGTTTCCTCTGTCATTAAAATTACACATATGAAATTTCTTTTAGGTTCTGTTAGTAAATGTTGTGAGCAATAATTTTATTTAAGAAACGCTTAAAAAAAAACATCTAACAAAATGTAAAAGTAGAAGTTCTTGATTGTTTAGACTTGGTTCCTCTGTGACTAATCCTAAACGTATAAAAGATCTGTTAAGCATCAAGGCTAAGTGTAGGCATTAGTAGGCATTAATTTTGGTTCTTGATGGTTTTGTCTTCCATTACAATATTTCTTCACCTAAGTTAAAAGTAATTAGACTGGAATTTTAGTTACACAGATGTACTGTTTTTTGTAAAGAATCTAACAACATACCGTATTTGTGTTAGAAGTTGATACTGTTGAATGATTAGACTTGTCGTCTGTCATTAAACTTACACATATGAAATTTCTTTGAGTTTTTTTTTAGTAATTGTGAGTAATAATTTTATTTTTTTCAACTTGATTGTTTAGAGTTGATTCCTCAGTCACTAAACCTTCACGCTTGAAAGATCTGTTATGCATCAAGGCTATGTGTAAGTATAATGTTTTAGAAGCGTTTCAGAAAACTCTTTTAACACATCTTAGGCAATAGGTTTAGTTGTCTTTGATTACATTTCTTTATTACCTATGAAAGTTGAAGTTTTCTGCACCGAAATGTAAGCTACACAAATTATTTTTTTCATAAAAAAAATAAAACAATGTATTTGAGAAAAAAGCTGATGTCCTTTATGGTTTTGTCTTGTTTTCTTGTATGTGTATCTGCATACGTGTTTGTGTTTGGGTTGGGGATGTAACAAGAGGGTGTAATTAAAAAAAATGCAAAATGAGGTGTTAAAATTCTGTTACAAACCTTTCTTAAAATCCAAGTTAAAGTCAATTTTTTTTTTTTAATTGTTTTGGTTTTTTTCAGGTGAGTTTCCTTGTGTCTGATGTAGTAAAAGCTTGACCAGACAACTGAGTTCAAAGGAGATGCTAAACTTAGAAACTTTTCTCAAAAATATAAGGCAAAAGTCAGCACTCTTTAGGGTTTTGTCTTGTTTTCCCTGCATCACTATGCCTTAACTTGTAAAAGTTATGGTAGGTAAATGTGAATAATAAAGTTTATATGCTTTTCAATTTTGACTACACAGTTTTTTTTTAATAAACTTTTAGCAACATACTGTATTTAAGGGAATTGTTTACGGTGTCTGTCGCCAAACCTTCATGTGTGAAAGATCTGTTAAACGTCGAGGCTATGTGTAATTTATAATGTCGTTTTAGAAACTTTTCAGAAAACTCTTCTAACACATCCTAGGCAATATTTCTTCACCTATGAAAGTTAAAAGTTAATGCACCGGAATTTTAGCTACGCAAATTATTTTTCAAAAAATTCAAGCAACGTATCTGAGAAAAAAAAACTGAGGTCCTTTATAATTTTGTCTTGTTTTCTAGTAGGTGTGTCTGCGTACCAGTGTTTGTGGGAATGTAACGAGGGTGGATAAAAAAAATGCACAATGAGGTGTTAAACTTCTGTTACAAACTTTTCCTAAAAACCAAGTTAAAAAGTCAACGTTCTTTGTTTTTTCTTTGTTGTCTCTGTGTCACTATGCCTTCACTCGTGAAAGTCCTGGTAGCCTAATGTGTATATTAAAGTTTATATGCATTGTAATTTTGACTACACAGTCTTTTTCTTTTTCATAAACCTTTACCAGCATACTTTATCTAAGAGAATTGTTTGTGTTGTCCATCCATAAACCTAAATTTATGAAAGATCTGTTAAGCGTCAAGGCTAAGTGTAAGTATAATGTTTTAGAAACTTTTTCAGAAAAACTCTAACACATTTGAGACAACATTTATTGTTCTTGTTGGTTTGTCTTCCATTACAATATTGCTTTACCTATGTAAGTTGAGAGTTATTACACCGGAATTTTAGCTACACAAATAATTTTTTTCATAAAAATCCAATAACGTATTTGAGTTAGAAGTTGATACTGTTGAATGATTAGACTTGTTTTCTCTGTCATTAAATTTACACATATGAAATTTCTTTTAGTTTCTTTTAGTTACTGTATGGTTGTGAGTAATAATTTTATTTTAAAAACTTAAAAAAAAACATCTAACAAAATGTAAGGATAAGTTCTTAATGGTTTAGACTTGGTTCTTCTGTCACTAAATCTTCACACTTGAAAGATCTGTTAAGCGTCAAGGCTATGTGTAAGTTTAATATAGTTTTAGAACTTCAGAAAACTCTTCTAACACATCATAGGCAATAGTTGTTCTTGATGGTTTTGTCTTTAATTACAATATTTCTTTACCTATAAAAGTTGAAAGTTATTGCACCGGAATTTAAGCTATGCAAATTATTCCTTTATTTATAAAAATCAAACAACTTATCAGGAAAAAAGCTAATCTAGTTTATGGTTTTGTCTTGTTTTCTTGTAAAAAAAAAAAATGGTTCTGTGGCCTCGTAAATTTCACAGTAATAAAAAGGTTATGTTACCTTAATAAAATCTAAAAAAATCACAAACATGATTGAGTTAGACAAATCAAAATAAATGCCTAAAAACAACCTATTAATTTTGTCTTAAATTTACACTATAATTCAAGTTTAGTTCACGAATAAAAATAAGCATTTGACTAACTGAATTATATTTTTAACATGCACTTAATATTTTTAATACATTTCGGTCAAAATATTTGATAATGGAGTAATTATACTGATTAGTTTCAAAAATCCAACTCAATATTCTTTATGTTTAACAACAAAAACTCAAATAATTGAGTAAATTGCCCTGTGCAAGTGCTCATTGGAATTCTGGTGTAACATCAGAGACAAGAAGGCTGTGAGGATGTGAGAATGGACATGAAGCACCTGGAACATTCCTTACAAATCCTGGTGAGTAAACAGCTAACACAAGTTACTGAAATAATGATTTTGTCTGTCTGCACACACAACTTTATAGTGTGTGAGTTACTGTTTTGAATCCTGTCACAGCCGAGCTCCAGAGCTTACGATAGCTAGCAACATGCCAGTCCTGGGGTTCAGTGTGATTTAGCTTGTTTGTTCCAACCACCGAACTGCTCAGCTAAAGCGCGGTTAATACAGACACTTAAACTCTGGTGTAAAAGGAGAGATTTAACACCGAGCAAAGACCATGTGTAACGGTCCACCTGCTCGTTTCACTTTAAGGAGAAAACGCAGACCGAAGCAGGTTTAAACAGCAGAAATGAGGTGCAGTGTCCATTTGTTACTGTATATGAGTATTTTAAACATGATTAAACACTGAGCACGCAGCGGCAGATGTTATAAAATGAATGTGCCAAGTACTGTACTAGTAACTAAAGCTGTGAAATATAAAGGTTTAGTGAAAGTACAACATTTCTCTCAGAATTATAATTGGGAGAAAGTTATATGAAATTAAAACATCGAATTGAAATATGTTATGTATGTTGTGATATGTAAGTAAAAGAAACTAAAACTGATTGATTTTTTTTGTGTGTGAGAAACATGTTATATGTTTTCTATATGTCTTTCACAGCACCGTCACCACTAATGAAGAGAAGTTGAATGGAGATAAAACAGGAGGTAAATGTCACCTTTTTAATGTTACAGAAATATTAAATATAGCCATTTAATCAAAGATAAAAATGTGATATAGTTGATAGTAATGCGTAAATAAAGTTGGGTATCATTTTTATACAAGGGACAAAAACAAATACAGTACAAGGGACGTTCAAGTTAAAGCTTTGATTGTGCAGAATAACAGAACACACTTATTAGAGTAAAAGCTCCCTTTATTTCTCTCTATATTTTTGTCTCGATATGTGAGGTTGTACATTCCACTGAAATGGTAACTGGAATTTTACCAGCAATGGGCTCTGTAAAATCAAAATCAAATTAGTTTTATGTCTTCGTTTTGGAGAATTTTCATCGCAAGTCCCACTTTAAACACGACTCATAGATCAGTGTGATGATGTATATTAGTGAAAAAAGTATGTATTTGGACGAAAGTGCGATTTTACCAGTCTGGTAGACTTTACAGTAACAGTCACACTTATACGTACTTGTACACTATTGTTCCTTTTTTAGGTGCCAGCTTATGGGATGGCAGTGTAAACTCTGCACATTTGTCGCATCATCAAAAGGAATTTCGATCATTATCGAGTGAAGCATGGTACTGTTGGTCAAGGATATTCAGTGTCTTGTCTTCATTTAGACTGTCATTGCTTCTTTAAGACTTGAGAAGGTCTGCACACACATTTGTATGGATCCCACAGTTTGCAGGAAACTTGAAGTGTGAAGGTGTGCAATCTTTCAGATGTAAAAAGTGACTCATTAGAACCTAAAACAAAAGACTACTTTCCACATAAGAACTGTATAATACTTGTGGCATAAGTATTGTTTGTGAGACTGTTTACTAATGAGATCAGTTCAGCTTATTGTTTATGATCTTGTTACATGTCAAAATGTAAAATGCTAATGTGTGTATTGTTTCTTTCATTCAGTTAATATTTAGTAAATGTAGCACATTTGTTTTTTAAACAATAGTATCATTTTTAGTATCTTCTACCTTCCATTTCAATTATATCTACTCAATTATTTTACTCATTTTCACTTTATGTAGGTTTTTTTTCATAAACTTTTAGCAACATACTGTGTCTGAGGGATTTGTTTATGATGTCTGTCAGTAAACCTTCATGTATGAAAGATCTGTTAAGCGTCAAGACTATGTGTTATTTATAATGTCGTTTTAGAAACTTTTTTCAGAAAAACTCAACACATCTGAGGCAACATTTGTTGTTCAAGGTTTTGTCTTCCATTAAAATATTCGTTCACCTATGAAACTTGGTGACAGAGGAAACCTGAGAAACGCAAATTATTTTCACAAAAACCAACATATCAAGAATCATGACATTTTTTATGTATCCATTTTACTTTTATTATAACAAAACATAATAAAAGGAATGAAACGATGTCTAACGCATACCCTCGCCCCCCCTACCAAATCCTAAGGGTCATCCAGGGGTCAACCTAAGGGGCAATAAAACCGTCAAGATTCAGTTTAACGGATGGTTGTTTTTTGTATTTCACATATTCATTATAGGAGTGTGTTATCCTCTGTTCTCTGTCGGTTTTCACTTCGGGACCGAGCGGAACCGTTGCACCGTCTCTGCAGAACCAGAAACACAACGCTTTTCAGAACATGAAATTCCATTTTTTTTTTCTTAAATGATTCTCTTCACATCTCCTTCTGCCCATAACCCCCACCACAGTAACAGCAGAATTCTCAGACAAGTGTCTGGACTCACAGTGTGATGGAGTTGTTGGGGTCGGGGGAAGTCAGGCACAGGCCTTTGGTGCTCATTTTTCCGGGAAGCAGAAGACCAGCACTGTCATCAGTGTTTACAAGCTCATTACAGTCTCCGAGAGCGACCTGAGATCACAAACACAGCACACACATTTCACAACCAAGTGGCCATATTTCTCCTTTCTTCATCACTCAGTCAAGTCTCTGGCTCCTGCTAGCCTGTGTTAGCCTGCTGTGCTACGGAAGCTAACATCGCAACATAACATCATGCAATCACATGAATTAAATAGAACACGAGCTAGCTCACATCCTGTCTAAACCAGATGTTTTGTTAATCACAGCACCGTCACTGTCATGGGCTGGAACTCATGATGAGCGACCGTTACTGTGTATAAACACTGTATGAAATCAAACCTGGGTGAAGGTGTTGCTAAGATATGCTCACACAGAGACATCACTTGGAGTCGCACACCTCGCTCAGTAACAGCAGTCCCTCGGTGTTCTCCAAACTGGGGTGACAGTAGTTTGCACACTTGGAAGACATGTCAGAAAAATAAATCCCTTTACCGAACTGCAGAGAGACAAACACACACAGCTGTTATACTTCACGGCCATGACGTGTTTAAAATAAACAATATCATCACACTGTTTACATCACAGCTGAACTCTGATTGGTCGGCTCTGTGCCTAAGTCTCCATCGGGGAACAGTGTGTAACCTCAACACAGTGCACTTCCTTTTAACTCTAACATTTCCTGTTGCACTTTTGCTCTCAGAGCACACAGTTATAGGATTGATTTACGGTCTCGCTATCTGGTATCACCCAGACGAGGATGGGTTTTGAGTCTGGTTACTCCCAAAGGTTATTCTTTGTGTAGTCTTAAAGTATTTTCCTCAGCACCTCCTGCTGCTCATCAGAAACAAACTGATAAAACTATGAATTTATTAAGTATGACAAAAACACAATTTATATCAGGCAATTTTATTTATGTAAAGCTGCTTTTTGACAACGTCCATTGTTAATAGCACTACACAAATAATCAATTGATTTATTTTTTAAGCTAGAAATCTGCATTTCAGGTAGTAAAATGGCCATTCCTCTATAATTCTACAGATGGCACCCTAAACTATTCACGCGTTGCCAGGCGGCTCAGCGTCCTTTGTGGTAGGCGTGAATTATTTGCCCGGCTTGTTTAGAATTGTAACAAAAATAAAAAATGGTGATACTAACAAAATCGCACTGTGAATTGGATCGGTACGGGAGCGGTGATGTTATATCGGGTCGCCCCTGGTGAATGGCGTCCCTGATGTTCATACACTCGGTATGTTTTTCACCATGTTTCCAGTGACTGGAGCTTCGGCAGGAGTGACTTGGAAACCCTGACTGAGAATCGCCACCCAGTTAGATGAACGAGAACCATGCCACAGCAACATCCTGCACACATACACGCACACACACAGACATTATCACATGCTTCATTAAAATTGAAATAATTAATAATAATAATAAGAGGTGTAAAATACATGTTACCTGTTGTGCAGAGAAGACAGGAATTGTTCCTTTTCCCCAGCTCGCTCTACACTGAAGATGTCTACAACAGTGATGGTGTAATTTTTATGAGTATCTGCGTGTGTCGACTGCAGTTATTCCACAATCACCTGAAACATTACAGCTCAATTTAAACACCAGCGGGACACTGAGGATAAACACCACAGGCAAACAGGGACACCTTGTATTAAGTGCAGCAACATTTCAGTGTGTGTGTGTGTGTGTTTGTATACTGTACCTCGTACTCGTGTGTTTGTGAGTGAGAGGTTGGAGGACACAGTTCAAAGCCCTGTAGTGTTTATCTACAGGATGTTCATTACTGAATGGGGACTGGACCAGCCTTACTGCGATCTGTATATCACACTGATACTGGGGGGAGGGGGGTGTAGGAGATGAGGAAACAGGTATAAATATGTGTGTGCACATGTGGTGTGTGTTTTCACGTGTGTGTGAGTGATGTGTGTTAGATTTTTATCTTCAGCAGAGTAATCTTCTCCTTCAGCTCGTTTTCAGAGTGGATAATGGGCGGAGGTTGAAAACTAGCAAAGAACACAGCAACATGAGTCACATACAACCTCAGGATCTCTACAGCTCAACTACAGCTCAACTACAGCTGAATCTGTAAACACTAATTTACAGTGTTGACTTCATAAAACCAATAAACATTATATTCTAATTATTAAGAGTAATACATAAAAATAATTAACACAAAATATTAAGTAAAAATAAAACAAATTAGGTGAAGAAATATTTTAATGGAAAACAAAACCTAGAAGAAAAAGAAGAACAACTTTTACCTCAGATTATTACAACCTCATGTGTGAGCGGCTTGTCCCAAACTCTGCCTTGTGTTTTGTGTGAATTGAAGGAGACCAGACAACAAATATTCCACTCTTTTTTTATATTCTGAATGACAAAAAACAAAGAAACAAATGAATAATAAAAAAAAATCATGTTTGCTTATAACTGACCTGTCAGTCAAAATAGATCATTTTAGCCATGGAGATCAAACATATACTGTACATTAGTGTCACTTCCAAAGAAAACATGCATTAAAAAGCCTCTATTTGTGCTTCAATACAATTATTTTGCATTTTTATCACAAAAATACATTTACTCACAATACACCAACTTTAATTAAACTTTTTTTTTTTTTTTAACTAAAGCTCCATCAGAACTCACTTCTCTCCAGCCACGCTTACCGCGCGCGAACTGAAGGAGAGCAGCCGAAACCGGAAGTAGCGGTAACTCTTAAAGGGGCCGTGTCCCATTTTTAGCCACAAGCATAACCGAATAGTTTAACATAAGTGAAAAACAATAACATTAAAATAAATTAGCAATAAAATAATCATTTTCAGAGTGTAAAATATCAAAATATGGAAGAATTAATAACAAAAAAGAGATTTTGAGTAAAATTAAATGTGAATATCATATCTGCTACACATGCATGGACAAACACATATGCACACACACACACACACACACTTGAGGTAAACATTTTCAAACAATACTATTAAACATTAGCCCCATCTCCCTATGAAAAAAAATCTGGTTAAACTTTTATTACATCCTAATTTGATAATGGATGTTAACCCAGATAGCACAGGTACGTCGCAGAGACGTCTGCTAAAGATCGTATCATTTGGTAAACATCGCGTTAGTTGTTTTATAGTCGTATTTTGATCGTCTGTAGATTGCCTGTTTGAGCTGTTAAATGATACATCGTCTTTACATCTATACGACGTCTATATGACATATCTTTATCATCTGAAATTTGCTGGTATGTTGACGAGAAATATATATATAAATAATCTGGAAATAGAGGAGAAGCTCCTGTCTGCAGCCACGCCCCAGATTCAGCTCCGCCCCGATCTGCAGGCTCTACAGGGGCACTTCTACAGGGAACTTCTGAAAACTACCGCTGGCTGTGAGTCTCTGCAGTGGTTAAAACAGCGGATTTATTTCACTTTGTGTATTTCTAAAAGGCGATCTTTGGTATAATACGTTTATGGTATAAAATACCGCGGCTGTGTGACTCATCCTGTACGTTGCGTTCCATTTGCAATATATCCAGTGTCCTCATACCCTCGAGTGTGCACTTTAAAGACAAGTCTGTTCTGTGAATTAAGACATTTTCTGTTCTTATATTCTGTACCAATAGTCGGCTACACATATACAGTACATATTTTATGAGAAAAGTGCGTTTTAGCACACACAAATAAAAGAAAAAACTAAATTTACTAAATGTAATTTTAGGTAAATTACTAGTAATCTTCACTAAAGCTGTGTGTAAAAAGTCTGTTGGCATATTTTATAACATTTTAAAGTTGTCAGAAGAAGCATTTAAGGTGTTTAATGACAGTCTTAATACGTCTTATGTTTCTGTCTTCTACTTTTTTTCGAAACTGGTTGTGTTATTTTCACCCAGCAGTTGGTTTATTCTTTGGCAAACTTTCCGGATTCTTCACTTCTGACTGGATCATACTCAGAGTACTCAGTATTTTATGGTAAGTTAATGTAAATTTTTACTTTTTGTTATTTTTAGCTACTTGTGGTAGGAGCAAGCATATTTTATTGCTCTATTTAAATGCTTTGGATATGGTGGTGTGGGATTAAAAAAATTTTCCCATTCTGTTTTATTATTTTTCAAAAAATGAGAATGCGTCATCTTTAAGTCGTAGATTAAAACAAGCTACATCAGCATCCTTATGAAATATATATTATAAGTTGTAAATTCATCACCTAAATTAAGTATTAATCTCGGAATTGCTGAGAATTTGAAAAGGGGAACGTTTCGTATTAAATCCAGATGGAGCGCCGTATCCTGTTATTCCTCACATAGGTAAATTAGTCAGAAATTCATGTTCACATTATGTATTTTAGTGAAAAAACACGTGTAGCTGTACGTCTTTAACGAAAATGCTTAAAGTAAATGTTAGTTATATTGCAACACTAAGTGATGGTGTGTAATCCACAGGTGGACCAACATGATGAGAATGATATCTGCAAAGTACAGAGATGTCAAGAGGATTGTTCCATGTTTTGTGCCTAGGGGATGAAACGAGAGGAACCTGATCGACCTTTCCCATTGTTGGAGGCGATGCTATTGAAACAGACTCTGTGGTGGAGGCTGTTGATGTTTGTTTTAAAGGATTTCTTGTATTTGATGTTAACTACACAAAGCAATGTCTCCTCCAGCATACTGTAGATCAGATTGATGGACATGAATACTCATCTGTTAAATTTTTGAGGACAAAAAAATGTATTAACTGAAATAATAGTAGTTTTAACTAATAGTTAAAATAAATAGTTAACATATTAAGATGGGGAATGTTTGATGTCATGTGGGCATTATAAGATTTGTATTGAAAACTTCTACATAAAATGTTCAAACATTGTATTATATGCAAAAAAAATACAATTTAAATCAGATTTACAGGCCTCTTGTTTTTATTGTTTTACAGAGCGTTTATGTAAGAGTAATATTTTATATTTAACAAATGGTCACCTTGGGACTACATGGTTTTGTCTGACATTTTAGTCAAAATTGAGTTATTCACATTTTCTTATTCTGTGACAATCTATTCTATATCTATCTATAAGTTGTGTATATTTTGGGACTTAAAAAAATTTTTTTTTTTTTAATCAAATGTGTCAACCCAGCAAGAGTATCGATTTTACCCACTGGTTGGGTCAAATAAAGTTACCCAGCACTTTAACATTTGACCCAGCTAGAGTGTCAATTTTACTCACAGGTTGGGGCAGATGAACAACCCATAATTCTGGGTTTAAATGATTAAACCCAGCACTTGGGTCAAAACAACCCAGTGCGTATTCTGTACAATAGTGACCCAGCGGCTGGGTTAAGGTTGGGTTATATCTTTTAACCCAGCAGTTTTTCTAGTATATGTTTCCAAAAACAGTTTGGTCTCCAGTGTGGATAATAAAATGGGAGTGTTGGCTCAGGAAATGCATCCGGCATAAAACCTGTGCCAAACTGTTGTACGGATCAGTTGGTCCGTTGTGGAGTCCCCTCAACAGGAACAGCTGAAAGACTAAAAACAACAAGAACAACAACTTTCCAGTGTGGCTAGGAAGGGTATGGAACATGAAATGAGTCCAAAAAAATAAACTGAAAAAAGAAAGTAATGCAGATATCCAGAATTTTCCTTAAACATAAATGAAGTCAAGTCTGCAAACCACCATATCGGTCTTTACCTCCATTCCATTTCCCTGCTGCTTTCAACTGACCACAGTGCTGTTCACATTGGTTAGAACTGCATACAGCTACAGTGTATGTATGAGAGTTGGTGACTTTACAGCAGCAAGAGGAACTACAAAGCTAGTCTTCTGGGTGTGGCTTGTGGGTTTTGCTGAAGGCAAAAAAGTAGAAAAGAATACTAAAAGTCTTTAGTAGAAACTACATGACCATAAAATTCAAACATTGTAAGGACGTTCTACTGTGTCAGCAGATGTTGATGTTTTTTGCATTAAAAAAGCCCAATAAAGACAGCTGGGCAGGGAAGGGTGAGAGAGAGAGAGAGAAAGAGAGAGAAATACAGGTGACACTTCCTTCAGAGGGTGGCGTTTCCTTTCCACAGACACTGGCTTTTTTAAGGGAATGCCTCTGGTTTCCTGCAGAGCAGCTTCAAATATTATAAACTCTTTCTGCAGGTGCTTGTCCAGCTCCAGGATGGCGGCTAAATTAAGAACAGTTTATACAAAGGAAATTCTTCTCTTTCCACATAAAGATTAATATTGAGCTTATAACCAGGGGTAGCTCAGTGGTTAAGGCATTGGACTACGGTTCGGAAGATTCCAGGTTTAAACCCCACAACCACCAAGTTGCCACTGTTGGGCCCTTGAGCGCGGCCCTTAACCCTCAACTGCTCAGATGTGTAATGAGATAAAAAATGTGAGTCGCTCTGGATAAGAGCGTCTGCCAAATAACTAAATGTAATGTAATTTTATAAAATGTAAGAGTTTGTATGAAAACAAATAAATGGAGAAGCCTATATATGGACATGTACATATGCACATCTCTAATTTGAGTGCAGACCACACAGTGAGCACGGTCTCATTGAAGTGCCACTTGTAGCCCCTCCATGAAGATGTCATTAGCGGCACTGAACTAGGCCACAACGTCACTACCGAACAGGTTTCCGACTCCTTTTGGGCTCACTCCCCTACCTGTGGTATTTAGACAAGCAAATCAGCATTTCAACCTGATGCCGTAATTATGTCGTCTGTGAACATCAGTACAGACAGATTCAACCACACTTTAGTTCAGGCAAAGGTATCATCTTCTCACACCAGTTATACTAGGAATAAAACATTCTGTTCAAAGAAAATGACAGGGTTGTATGATGCAAGCACTGTTATTGTTATCACCCTTAAGTAAATTATATTTCCAGTAACTGCCCTATGTCTTAAATATTAATATATTAATATTATAATCTTACAGTGTTAGGTGTGTATTTTTTGTCATTTATAGATGTGGAACATCCACAAGATTAGTTAGTCTCCTTATCGCTTATAGCAGCTATAATCAGTGGTTCCTTTTTTTATTTTTACTTTTAAGTTAATAGGCTAAAAAGCAAACAGCTTCTCTTTATATAAGAACCATCATGTCTTTTTCTTTATCTTTAGTCCACAGGTATTTTTTTAAAACTGCTTTTTTTCCCCATAAGTTTCTGCATTTATTCTACACGCAAGTGGCATTTTAAAACTTCTTTTAGGGCGAAGTTAGAGTGAGCGTCAGTGTCTCTGTTTGACGCCAATGTGTTACATACCCGTTATGGACTCTTGTCAGGCTGGTTGTACTACCATATGCTCTTAAAACTGTGGTTTTGACGCTTTGAGTGAACAAAGATTTTCATTTATTTATTCATTTTTAAAAAGCCACTGATGGAAGGAAAACGGGTACAGTAGCTGCAAGCTAAATCAGGTTTATATAAGTGCACACATTTTGACACACAGCTAAACACGCATACAAGTTTACATCTCACTGTTACTGTAAAAGCTATGTCTGTATTAAAATAACTTCACCAACATAAACTTGTGATTTGGCTTACAGTTGCACCACTATCAGGGCTGCAGCTATGTAAAATAACACCTACACCTATTGACCAACCAGACTCAAGAATTCCACAGCACTGTCGAACGGAAGTACCACATTACCTTCAGGGTCTGATCACAACATCGGCCCGTCATGCGGCACCTCCTGTTTCCTGTCGATGGTTTGAATCTATTATTGATAATGATTGCTAAACATTTAACATCACGTGAAATATCACATGGAAATTAGGCCTTCAGGGGCACCAGTGGCAATGGTTAGGTGTATCCCGGGAGCCAGAGCACCGGACATAGCAGGTAACCTTAGGGCTTTAGGACAGCATAAAGATAGTACTCAGGCGGTATTCCGGTTACCGCTGCACCTAACGGCGACAGTGTTGGGGTTTGTGCGTTTGCTGGCTTTTACCGCTAAGTGGCGCTATATAACTATAGTCCGACGCCTCAGGCCTTAGTTCACTCTCTCAAGGAATAATGAGCCGCAGCTCCTTTAGAGCTGCACGTACTGTAGTAGCGAATAAAATCAAGTGAAACATTGTAATTAAACAAATTCATAATCACAGTATTAAAATTACAGTACAAATTTAGAATTAAAATTGAATACAATTTTATCGAATTTAAGCAAAGTAAATGTTAAAACACTGAGCCTTTAGATTTTATCATGTGTAATTAAAAAAGCTACGCGTGTAGGCTTTTGTGTCATCTTATATTTTTGTGTTCTTCATCTTATATTTTGTGTTCTTAAAATTTGTATTATTTTTTATTTGCTTTGAATCTAGGCAAAGTAAATGTTAACACAATCAGCCTTTATATTTTAGCATGTGTAGCCAGTCGCGTCACCAGAAAACTCTGGGTGTGCATCAGAAAAAGTGTGTGTGTTATTGTCAGAATAATGTGCAAATTATTAACAATATAAGGTACATAACCTTTATAAGACTCTACTTTTAATTAAGTGCACTCATAATAACAACAAAATGTTATGATTTTGTAAGATAATGAAAGCAAACAGGGTGCGCTATTCTATATCGATTTCGGTGAACTTGAGCGCGTCAGAAATTGAACTGAAACTCTGTGTATACTCGCCTCACAGACGTGAAAAATATATACTTATAGAAAGCGAAATGTCTGCTTTTATACAAACGGAAATGGAAAACAAAAGTCAGATTATGTAATTTGTATGACACGTAAATTATAGACACATCCACTGCTGCGAAGATGATGAGATGACACGATCACCTTCATCACTACAGCCGAAACCAAAGACATCAATTTATCATTGAATTATTAAAATGGTCAGAGTCATAATAATCATTAGTCTACTTCTGCCCGTTAGCTCTGGAAAACTGTATGCCTGTGGTTGAGCGCTGATTAGACTACGTAGGAAATTAAAGAGAGAGGTTGTGCTCGACCACTGAGTCTCTGTGGATTCTAAAATTGACATCGTTACAGACATACATTTAAAGTTTATTTATGATGCTTTACAAATACCAAGTAATGTATAAAATATAGTAGATCAAATGCAAGTAAATAAAAATGATACCTGTACATTATGAATTAATAATTGAATGACAGTGTTGATAAGTTTCTGGATGTACTATACATTCAAGTTAAGTTTAGCCTTTATTCGTTACATATACATTACTGCACAGTGAAATTCTTTATTCTTCACATATCCCAGCTTCTTGTTAGTAGGCAGGGGTCAGAGCGCAGGGTCGGCCATTTTACAGAGCTCCTGGAGCAGACAGGGTTAACCTCTTTTTTGTCGGAGAAGAGCAATCTTTTGAAGTTGGAACTGAAGGTGCAGAGAGTGAAATGACCTTCTTTGTTAAAATGTTTTTACTGGTTTGTCTCTCTTTACCTATGCACCTGTCAAGTTTAAACCTTGTCAAGGGTTGCAGCAAATTGAAATCACTCCATATCTTCGAATTGAGACAGACGTTTCTCAACAGAAGATTTTATAATTGTGCTCTTTTTTTTGGTTTCATTGATTCTGCAGCATGACGAAGACCCTGAACAGATGGAATAACATAACTTACAGTTATAACTTTATCAGCCTGACATTAATTAGTTGCCACCTTAAATGGTTCCAAAGTTTTACAAAGTTCTTTGATTAGCTTCATTCCATTAACTGTAAACTGAACAGGGGCTTGCAGCTCTGACAAAACATGTAAAGGTGACATAAAAAAACGCCCTCATCATTTTTACATGGCTATTCCATCTTGTTGCATTTGCAACTGGGAGCTTTACATGACATTCAAGAATTTCTGCTAATCTTGTTGTTTTGTGGCAAAGACTTGTGAGCCTCTGCACTTTTGCCATCAAAATTTTGAAAGGCCCGCTTGTTCTAGGGCATTGTGGACCACAAGCTGGACAGTATGGATAAAGCATGGACTCCTCTCTGGTGGTAAATAATCCAGTTCATCAGTTATACTGATCTCTTGAAGTTCAGCTCCTTACCCATCATCATCATCATCTGTGTCACTCTTATCTGTCTCCACTGGTGGGAAGAGACAAAATGCCTTCACTATGTTTGCAGTGTTGTCGTTTACAATGACAGAGACTTTGTTAGAAATACCGTATGTGGCAATTGTATTCTTATATTTCTGAAAAATGTTTTCTGCTGTATGCTTTCCCATGAACCCTTTCGCAAGAGAGCATGACTGTATGAAGCTTGAAGTTTAAATTGAAATGACCAGTTATACCCAAAAATGATCACATGTCCCTGCTAGTCCAGATTTCAACAGTCACACACATGTGTTGAACCTTTTTCATTAGTCCATTTAGCTGTTTTTTAATGTCATCTGCACCAAGTGGAATAAGCTTTTGACTCAGGTGCTTGCGACTTGGTATTGTAAAACGTGGTTTAGCCAAATGTAACAATGTCTACAATGCCATCTATAAACTCCATCTCATGACGGTTCGTGGCTGGCAATTTTGTAGTAAGGTCAAGCAAGTCATTCTGTGCAGACTGAATTAAGCTTTTGTTGGTGAGTGTAGCTGTGTTACTAAGAATCTCAGGAAGATTCCTCTAGAAAAATAAAACAAATAAACAAAACACCATTAGGTCAACTGTGATTGACTCCAATGTCCATGTGTCTCCAAAAACTACTTGCAGCACGAGACATATTGTGACCACAATCAGTTATTTAATTTAACTAAATGATGGTAACTGGAAAGGTTGCATTTTTGGACTGAGCATTGATGCCTGACAAGGTAAAGAAAGTGTAGTACAAGTGCCAAACATATTAAGTGATATTGATTGTAATAAATCTTTATGTCCCATGCACAATTATATGCATGCAACAACATAAACAAAATTATATTTGCTCTACATTGTTAATTAACCAAATGTTCACATTTATTATCTAAGCATAAAATTATTTCTGTGTGATTATTTTGCGGAAATGTTGTTCATATGTACTGTAAGTGTTCCACAAACAGTCCTCACCTGTAGATGTGTCAACCGAGTTAGTTCACCAAAATGATCTATTATACTGGTCTTCCCAAACATTCCAGATATCTCAGCCATTGTCAGTTTAATAGCTTAATCCAAATCTATGTGTTAATTTTGCAGTCCAGGGTTCATACACGAATCAGATTCTCAAAACAGTCCAAGATCATACACAAAAAGCTATCCAAAAATAATAGTTAGAGTTTTTGGCCTTAACCTTAGGAGTTGGCATACCCACCGGTAGGTCCACTTGGATTTTATTTCTGGTAACAAGAAATAAAGGAGTATGTTTGGACTTAAAATAGTATATTTTATTTTGTATTTCAAATCAGCTAATGAAGGAATGAAGCTTTATCACTGCAAACCCACACAGCTTCACCAGAGCCCCATTTGCCAGACTCAGTCTGTTTCCACCTCCCACGACAAGGACGAGGGGTTGGGTCAGGGGTAGCTCAGTGGTTAAGGCATTGGACTACGGTTTCGGAAGATCCCAGGTTCAAACCCCACAACCACCAAGTTGCCACTGTTGGGCCCTTGAGCGCGGCCCTTAACCCTCAACTGCTCAGATGTGTAATGAGATAAAAATGTCATTCTCTCTGGATAAGAGCATCTGCCAAATGCATAAATGTAAATGTAAATTTTGGGAGGCATGGTGGCTAACAATGTAGGCAAAATAAATAAATAAATAAATAAAATAAAATAAAAAGATGAAGATGTAGTGGATTACATTTGTAAATTTGTGAAAAGAAAATGCACAGTTTATAAAAGTTAAAAAGCTGTCAGCCATACATGATTTGACTTTACATACTGAGCAATAAAATAATAATGCCATTTGCACTTACTGTCAGGTGGTAAAAACATGGTTAAAGAGGGTTTGCTGGCCTGTTGTTGTAAAAGCTCTAATTTGGCCCTCCTATAGGCCATTACCTCCTGATGATGTCTCTCTTGCTGCTTCCTCAGGGCTGTCAATTCCTTCCTTAAGGCCTGGAGTTTGGTTATTTTTTTTTCCCTCTGATTGAAGCAGCCTTTCACTGGATCCACAACGTCCCCTGTTTCTCCTTTGCCTGAGATTAATGGCTGGTGTTCTGGTATATCAGGAGGACATTGCTAGCACATGAGGAGGCCTCAGACTGAGGTAAATCAAGGGAAGGGAGCAATAGCCCAGGACCTGGACCCACTTCTGATGTTGGAGGGCCAGACTGGGGGGTGCCTGATGATGAAAAGCCAGACTGGAGGAGGCCTGATGATGAAGGGCCAGACTGGAGGAGGCCTGATGATGAAGGGATAGACTGGAGGAGGCCTGATGATGAAGGGATAGACTGGAGGAGGCCTGATGTTTGAGGCCTGGTTGATGCACATGCATCAATACCTCCAGGGATCCCTTACAATGCTTCAGGCCCCAGGATGGCCAAAACCTTTTCTTCCTCCTCATTCAGAGGAGGAACTGAGTTGATACCCCCTCCAGTCTTTTTTCCTTCCCTTCTACATGCTGCAGCCCTCCATTTGGTCACGCTTGCAAAGTCCCTCCACTTGTTTCTCACTTCCTCTGGGCTCCTCTCATACCCATTTCCAGAAGCATTTATTTTTAGTGCAATTTCCTTCCAATTTTTTTTTTTGTCAGAATTTGTCACTGTGTTTTTTAATTTGGAGAAAAGCAGGATTTTATTGTTTCCCACCTCCTCCAAAAGAACTGCAAGCTCTTTTTTTAGAAAATTGTGGCTTTCGTGTCATTTTTTTCACGTCACCTCTCATTAAAACATGGCTGTATGTCAAAGGGACTTAAGTAGGAAATGATCTTGAGCAAAATAGGTAACAGGTGTTCACATCACAATCCCAGCATTTTCAAAACCCATAAGTCCTTAAATTTTTTTTTTAAATTGTACTGATGTATCAATACCAAATAAAAAAAATGGGTTCAAATGAAATATTGAAAAATGTTGCGTTATAACACCACTTCTACGTTACGTCACTGCGAAAGCGCATTGAATGCGTGCCGAAGAGAGAGAGAAAAAAACACTTTCCAGTAGGGGGCGATATGTGCCTATGGCACTACTCCGCCGTTGTATCGAAGAAGAAGAAAAACTACAGATTAAACCAACATGGTTTTAACGATGGAAGTGCGACACAGGTACTATGGTGTAGGGAAACAGTCGTGACTAGTTAGTTATTTTCTTCAACGTTGCATCGTACAACGGTGGTTAAGCAAAGAGCTACATCGTTGTACGGGAAACGCACCCCAGGTCTGGCCCTCACAAGTTGTGAGGCACAAAGGGAGAGTGTGACCAGCCGAGCGCCCTTCATCTCAATTTGCCTCAAAGAGACTGGACCTGAGGAGCTTCCTCTCCGCAAAAAAAGAAGTCCTGAGGCTCATGCGCCCAGGGCTATGGGGGTGTCTCCCTGAAATTCCTTCACAGAATAAAGTCTCCTCCCTGGCACCCCCACTGGTGTTTCGGTAAGCACCGATCTCCAACTAAATGTTGGGTGTTCCGTCACCACCTGCCACGTTTCAGGATACTGAACATCTAACATCTGACTGGTGATGCCTGCCCAGACTGTTGCACCTCCTCTATCAAGGCAAACCCTGGGAACCATGTTGACCTCAGCGTATCGCTTACCTCGCTTACTCCAGCAACGGTGACCTGACACTTATCAGTGAATAGGACGGTAGACCACTGCTGCATTGTCCAGGTCACATGGTCTTGTGCCCACTGCAAACATTTACGGCGGTGTCTTAGTGTCAGTGGTGTCACCTGCAACAAGCGTCTGGCATTTAAGGCAAAGTTTAAGACAAATTACATTTGTAATACACTAAAGTGTTTTTTTTCACTTGGGTAGACAGTGGAGAGGGGAGAAAACCGTCATGTTCTCATATGAGGAGGGATCTCAGGCGGTCAATAATAATTACAACAATCGTGAATTTAGGAACCTGATCGAAACCCTTAAGTTATTCTTAAAGTCTATCACATGATGGAAACAGCCAGATATTTTTCTTATTGATTTAAGTGAAATAGTGTGTAGTGTTTTTGTGCACGTTTGCGTTAATACACACACACATTTGTGTAAAGTAGCGGAATGATTACAATAAAAAGGCAAGAACCAGAAACAGCCAGTAAATCATGTTTTATTGCTTGAAGCTGTGGATTAGTTGAAATGTTTAAACTCCTGCTTTAGGAAGGAGAAACTGAAACTCTGATCAGGAGGTCGAGTGTAATTTATCTGTGTGCAGCCATAGTGATGATTTCCGTAGAGGTCAGAGGTCAGACATCAGAGTCGACTCCTCAATCGCATTCACCTTTAAACGAAAACCACATTAGGGTCAGCAGAAACTGGGCTGTACTGAGTGCAATAAAAAGATGTGGATCGTCTCATGTCCTAAATGCAGGATTGTGTGTATTGTATTGAGTGCACTACAGTGTCGTACCCTTGTAAGGGAGGAAGATGGTTTTCTCAGGGGCAAATTGCTGCTTGAGAGCAATCTGACGGAACTTATTCTTAACTTCCAGACTGACCACAGGCTTACGGGCTGTCACACACGCACACGCACGCACACACACACACACACACACACACACACACACACACACACAATCGAATCCAGTTTTATTTAAAATAAATATTACAAACTCTATTAAAAGACAGTAAGTTATCATATCAGTGCATTCTTACTACCTAAAAAAGTAAACTGTTTAATGTAATTTAATATTTAAAAAAATATACTGTATGGTGTTTATAACCAATAGCTTTAATTAAAATATAATGCTATTTAAAGAGCCAGTATAAATATGATGTTAATAAAATAAAGCAATAAAATCCACGTAAAGAGCTGGTGACTGACTGTAGAGCTCAAGGTTGAAGGTGACGTTTTGATTCATGGTACTTTTTTTTTGGACGATAACATACTCATCGTACTGACCATCCACAATATTGACTTCAGTCAAAGGTTGGTAGTCTGAAACAGAAAAACATTACACAGTTACACTTTACTGTACTTAATAATGCTTTAATTACATAATTCTCTGAGATATAGATCACAGTCATATACATGTGTGTAAAGTCACATCTGCGGTGTGTTACTCACACACACTGTTGAAAATAAACTTCCCCGGGGTGTTGGTTTTTACCAGAGTATTATATGACCTGATGCAGCCAAGTTCTGTAGTGCCATCAGTTCTACACAAACACACACACATGCACACAAATATAGTCAAAGACTCTGTGTTAAAGTGTTTTCACTATGTGATGGTTCTTCTGTCTGTCTCTCACCTCAGGAGTGAGTTTTTTCGTTTTCATGTTTCTGCTAGCGGTGGGCGTCACAATGAGCACAGTAACTTTCTCTACCCATATGGGGTCATTTATCCACCCTGCACCAGAGACTGTACCTGTCTGGTACCACTTTCCTGCCATCTGAGGGCAAAATGAGGAAAAATCAATACACACAGAAAAGCCCAAAGTCAAAAACATGCAAAAGTTTAGGCAAGGTGCAAACAGGATCTCAGAGACCAACTACGCATCAAGTTCAAGTTCAATGTCAAGACAAAACCTGGAGAACACCAGGAGCAGGCTTAGTGAAGCAGACTCATAGTTCACAGGTGACTGTGGAACAGATGGGTGGGTCTGATGATGAACCCAGAGCTCGAGAGCCAGAAACTGAGTGATGCTTGAGTGAGTCTTCTTTTATTTCTTCTTGATATCTTTATTATTACTTTAAATTGATTGTTGTTGTTATTAAATTATTACCTTGTCCACTGTGAAAACAGGCAGGTTGGAGGATGCATTTGTTCCCAAAATGAAGAGAAGAACTCCCAGAAGTCCCAGCATACTGGTGGCCATGGTGATTGTAGAGTCAGGGCTGAAAAGTATAATAGTGCATCCCTGAGTCAAACTTATATACAACTCAGGGCTCTCTCTCTCTCTCTCGTTCTCTTTTTTGTGATGTCATTGTGACGGAGGGCAGCAGGTGCAAAAGATTTAATGGTAAAAGTGTATTTAATCAGTAACACTTTGCTGTCCTTGAGTCAGACTGAAAAACACATAAAAGATCATTTTTTCTTTATGTAATAAAATAGGTCACAGTTAGAGAAAATAATCCACAGGAATAAAAAGTTTTGGAAAGAAAGTATCTCTGAGACCTGAAACACACCAATAACCACCGCCAGCTTATCTGGTTTACACTCACCACACAATATGTATCTGTTGCTTTGCCATCTGGATTCATGTTTTGAATCTCTGCTTCAGAGATTTCAATCATGTGACTGCCTGGGAGCTGGACCTTGTATACAGAAGCTTCTTATTCATCAAATGCTTATGGATTCATAAAGCGAGGTGAGCAGCACAGTAGCCCTGTACAAAGACAGAGTTATGGGAGACATACTGGGTTTAGTAAACCTTAAGACTAGTTTTCACAAAGGGATTCACATTGTGACTAGGCATCAAGGGCAAATAATTCAAGGCCACCTTTGAGTCATGTTGAGTTAAAAAAAGTTCCTGCAATGGAAAGCCTGAAGGACACCTGGCAGGTTTGGTAGCGGTAGTAAATGAGGTCTGAGAAGATTCATCAAACAGGGTTGGAGGGGATTTAATCAAACAGGGTCAGAGCGGGTTAGTTACCTGTAAAACCTGTTACAGTCTCAGACAAGCCAGACTCAGTTTCAGTAGTATGAAGAGAAAGAGCTCGCAGGTAATCTTTAAGTCCAATAGAAACATGTAACTGCAGCTTACCAGGGCAGATCAGGTTCTGTTTCTAGTGTTTCTAATAAGACTGCCAAAAACAGGACAGGTCAGGGCTTCAAAGGCGAGGGGGGAAGCACAAAATAACAAAATATCTGTATTACCATCTTGCAGGGAACATATGCTCCACAGCTCCCGAGCTCCAGAGCTTAGACAACTTAACCAATACACAGGAAGTGCCCCAAAGCAAGAAGTGCAAATCATGACAGGGCCTCTTACCATCTGCCAGGCCAAAGTGATGTCTAATGATGGATGTGCGGCGCCCAGGGACTTTTGGGTTTTTTATGCTTCTGAGACTTATATGTTCACTATCCCTAAATTCACTTTCCCACAGCTGGTAATAATCAAATGTAATCTGTATTGTTAGTTAAACTTCATGCATTGTATAGTTTATTATCTTGCATCTGATCTGAACTGAACCAAATTCATATCTGAACCCCGTCTAACTAATATTGTATGTGATAAAATTTTGATTGGATTTTTTGCTTTTTCCTGCACGTACTAAGGCATAACATTAAAACTCTGACTGGCACAATAATCCGACAGCACCCCACTAAGCCCCGAAGAACTCATGGTTGTTGAGTGTCCAGAAGTGTGTGAACAAGGTTTACAGGAATCCACTAGCTCCTGGTCCAGCCCCATAGTTGTGGTGCCGACGCCTAATACTCTAATATGTCTTTGTAATGGATTCCGCAGTCTAAACCAAATTTCGGAGTAACCGTTATCCCTAACCCTAACCCTAACCCTAGGTTTTCTTCTGCTGACTGTTCCATGAAGGTCTTGTCTGTGCAAACATTGCTGCACAGTGGAATGGTGCACCACCACCTTTCTGAGTCTGCTTAATCTTCCTGCAGGTTTTTTTGCAGTCAAATTTGATTTGTCTATCTGACCAGCTTACGAGCAGTTCTCTCCAAGAGTTTTCTTGGTCTTTCAGATCTCATCTTAACCTGCACAGTTCCCCTGAACTGTTTACTCTTAAATACATATCTCACTGTGAAAACTGCAAGCTGACAACACTTTGCTATTTTCTTGTAGCCCTCTCCTGCATTATGGGCATTAATAACTTTCATATTAAGAGTCTTACACAGCTGCTTAGAGGAACCCATGGTTATTAAGTGTCCGCAAGTGTGTGCACGAGGTTTAAAGACTCAAAGTATTTGTAAAGATTTAAAATTGGCATTTACTAATAACAGCTGTTGCCATGCATCAGATCTAACGAGCTGAGATTAGGGTCTGAAACCTTGTAAAGAGTCAGAGACTTTGGAACTCTTAGAGTGACCAAACTTTTGCACAGTGCCATAACAATGTTTTAATTTTTTTTTGTTGTTGTTGTTTAAATTATGGCATACGAAGTAACTATCCATCAATGTTTGGTGATGATATTGTGCATTTTTTCTATTTCCAAGAGACTATGTTAACATCTTTTCAATTAAAAACTCAACAAAATACGTTATTTATTAAGGGGTGCCTAAACCTTTGCATAATACTTTACCTCCATGTCATCATCATTACCCCAGCCCAATGACCAACTCTCAATAACGTCACCCCCTTTACTACCACACCCCTACTTTACTTCACGTTATTCACATCCCTTCCCTCCACATTTTTTGTGTTAAAAATAAAAGAGCAGTTTTTTGGCTTGACCCAGTTAACACTTTACAGTGAGGTTATGAGGTTTGCAAATGATTCCATTTTTATTAATAATAAATGATGGAAATTTAAATTATTCATTCCACAGTCCAAAAAAAATAATAAAAATAATTCATACAAAATATAAAGTAAAAATAAAAAATATTACCTGCACTTTACCTTAAAAAAAAGTAAAAATAAATCCCAACAGATAAGTATTTCCGTTTATGCGTGCTGGCGCTGTGTGTGTTTGTGTGTGTGTGTGTGTGTAAAGCTAAAGTAAGAGGAGACTCTTACTTTTAGTCCCTACTGTCTCCCCCTTCTATCTTACACAGTAAACCTTTCTCCTCTCTTATTTGAATTTCACACAAACTCACACACACACACACACACACACACACACACACAGTCACAGTGTTATAGTAAACAATATACGCATGCACGGATGTTGATACTACCAGTGAGAGACGCGCAATTCCATGGCACAAGAGAGAAAAACTGTTGGCTCAGTTGTGATCACGTGATGCTCGGAATCAAAACCAGAAGCACATGCGTGATACATGATACTCGGTGCTTGTAAACCAAGACTTTTTTTTAAGTCAATATTTTTAAAACATCTTTGCAAACACTCGCAAACTGCATTACTCACAATCCGAGGTTTCACTGTATATAGTTTCACAGGCATGATTTAGTTCTTCTGTTTTGTGCAAAATCATATATAATCAGTCTACAACCCTTTGAAGTGAAATGGTCTAGTCCTGACTCTTAATTAAGGGAGGAAATGTACTGTATTAAGAAAAATAATCTGCTGATCTTTAAGGTAATCCGTGATATTATTATTTCAGGTTGAAGCCCACATACATGTCTGTCTGTTTTTCTGTACGGTTATTTCAGCAAAAAGTAAAAACATGAACTAATCCCAGTAAAAATATTTAGTTTAGCTTTTCTAATTAAATCAACCACAGAACTGTTCATAACATCGCTTTTACTTAACATTTTGTTTTAGCACATAACACTGGGCTTTCAGTTCGGGTATTTGACACACCCTCACCTCAGACTGCTGTGAATATGTGTGCTCTAACAGCCCATGTTTTATCATCATGTTAATGCTTCACATTACTGCTTTTTTATTAACACCACAGTTACAAAACATATGGGAGGAATCATTTAACGCCAAAGTTCCTCATTTGTATTGCTGTCTAAATACTGCTTTTTTCACTGTTTACTGTTTTTTAGTGATTTTGCACTTTTTGGAGAATTACTCAGCTTTTTCAGTGTATAAAGTGTGGGATGTTTAGAAATTCCTTGTATGTTAGGAAGTTGTATGTTAGGCTTAAGACATGCTTAGCTAGATGTATGTGTAGCTGACTGCCATGTTTAGCTAATGACCATGTTTAGCTGATTGCCATGTCTTTAGCCTTAGTCCTGTCTCGTGTCTTTCCGAGTCTCTCGTCTTGTCCCCGTTTTTAGCTCCATGCTTAGCTTGAACCTGTGTTGTGTCTTTAAGCATGTGTCTCTACATACAGTAATGCTTATAGTTATGTGTAGTTGGTGTATTAAAGTCCGTGTCTTGTCAGTTAACCAAGTATATCAGCATAATGCTTATGTTATGGGTTGTATAATTTGAGTGTTCGTTTCTTTGTCTGTCTTGTTTTTTTGTGATTCCTGTTTTGTGTTATATACTGATTGCTGGAGCTAACAACATGCAGTCAGACGATAACAAGAATAACTTTACAGATGTGTTTAAATTAGTAAAGGTGATATCGGATGAAGTCATCTGGCCCCATCCCAACGAGGATCATTTGCAGATTTCCTCTTAAACCTGGTTGTTTCTGTAGACTAAGCGTTAAATACTGGACACTTTGATATTTATTTTCAGAATCCAGTATTGGTTCAGAGGAATACCATTTTAGCAGTAAGATTATTATTAATTATCCCTAGAACCACTTTTTTTTTCCAAAAAATAATAATCTTAACATTTAAAATGTATCTTTTCATCAGATTTTTTCAGCTAATTATATTTATTTTTAAATAAATCAAAACAAAGGCTCCATGACAATACCGCTCTACAGACAAAACAACTTGTTTAAAATCTGAATTTACACACTTGCAAAGTAATACAAGTAACAAAATGCAGCTTTAAGACCAGACAATAAAAAAAAAACAGATGCAGATGATAAAAAGCCAAGAACCAGAAACAGCCAGTAAATCATGTTTTTATTGCTTGAAGCTGTGGATGATTTGAAATGTTTTAAATTCATGCTTTAGGGAAGAGAAACTGAAAGTCTGATCAGGAGGTCGAGTGTAATTTATCTGTGTGCAGCCATAGTGATGATTTCTGTAGAGGTCAGAGGTCAGAGGTCAGAGTCGACTCCTTAATTGCATTCACCTTTAAACGAAAACCACATTAAGGTCAGCAGAAACTGGGCTGTACTGAGTGCAATAAAAGATCATCTCATGTCCTAAATACAGGATTAGTGTGTGTCTCCTAATGAGTGCACTACAGTGTCGTACCCTGGTAAGGGAGGAAGATGATTTTGTCAGGGTTAAACTTTTCCTTCTGAACAACCTCACTGAACTTCCTCTTAATATCCTGACTGACCACACGCATACGTGCTGTCACACACACACACACACACTCACACACACACACACACACACACACACACACACACACATGCATTGCAGTGCCTGGGTAAGTTTAACATTAATCAACAATAGCATTATTTAATGGGTCAGTATAAATATAATGTGAATAAAATAAAACAATAAAATAAAGCACATAAAAAGCTGCTGACTGACTGTAGAGATCAAGCTTGTAGGTGACATTTTCCTTCATTGTCCTTTTGCTCTGAATAATAATGTACTCATCATACTTCACATCCAAAAAAGTGAATTCTGTTATAGGTCGGAAGTCTGAGAGAGAAACACAATAGCATATTAATAACGCTTTATAACACATTACTGCTCTTAATAATGCTTTATAATTTGTTGCTGAGCTTAATGATGTTTTAATTATATGTCATAACTCTGGGTTCGATGACATTCATATATGTAAAGTCACGTCTGTTCTGTGTTTCAGACTCACACAAGCCGTTGAAAAGAAATGTTTCTGGAGTTTTGGTTTTCGTTAGAGTATTAATTACACCAACACAGCCGAATTTTGAACTGCTCAGAGCTCTAAACACACACACAGACACACACACACACACACACACACATTTAGTCAAATACTCTGTGTTCAAAGCATTCTCACTGTGTGATGTTTTCTCTGTCTGTCTCTTACATCCTAACTGTGCTTTTCACTCTTAACTCTCCATCAGTGGTGGGTGTCACAGTGAGCAAAGAGACCTTCTCCATCCATGTGGGGTTTTCTCTCCACCATACATCAGAGACTGTACCTAACAGGTACCACTTTCCTGCCAGCTGGGGGCAAAAGGAAGAAAAGATAATACACAGTACAATGGGTAAGCTTGAGGTCTAAAACATACGCAAACAGGATCTCAGAGGCAAACTAGGCATCAAGGTCAAGCTCAGGCAGAGACAAAACCTAAAAAGCTTAACACCAGAAGCAGGGATTAGTGAAGCAGACTGGTGACTGTGGAAGAGGATCTCCTGCATGGTGCTGATGATGGACGGATGTGTCTGATGATTAATTCAGAGACTAAGAGACAGAAACTGTGTCTGCTTCTTCTTCTTCTTCTTCTCCTTCTTGTTATCCTATTAATTTATTAAATGACTATTGTTATTATTAAATGGTTATTACCTTATTCAAGGTCATTTCAGGCAGATTGGGAGATGCATTTATTCCCAAAATTAAGATCAAAACTCCTAGAAGTCCCAGCATACTGGTGTTCATGGTGACTCCAGAGTGAGTGCTGGAGAGTGTAATAGTGCGTCGCTGAGCCACACTTATATACTCAGGGTACACTCTCTCTCTCTCTCTCTCTCTCTCTTTCTCTCTCTCTAACACACACACACACACACTTCATACATTACTCACAGACTATAAGTATACACTAGACATGCGAAAACCATAGCTTGCAAATTTGCAAAATACAAAGCAAAATTTTGGCTGTATTTTAAAGTAGTTTCAGCATATTAGAGATCAGTGCTGCGTGTTACAATGTTACAAGATAACGTGTTAGAGTACTTAGATTACTTTTTTGATGTAACGAGTAATCTAATGCATTTAAGTCTCAGTTATTTAGTCACTTTAGTGTGTGTGTGTGTGTGTGTGTGAAAGTTGTCACAAGCCCCGCCCCTGATACTCCCCCCAATTTATTCCTGCTGTTATACCCCTATCTCACCTATGCGGTTTGACTATGCGAGGACCGAAAAGTGGAAAGATGTAAACCTAATCACAGCGCAAAAGCTCACAATGATTTATGATGAACCGTATTTATGGCCACCGCCTGAAACCGCAGAGGACAGGAGGATCATATGTGTATAATTAACAATAGAGTGTTGGCCTCCCAGATTCTCTTTGAACATGGTCACCTGACCTCCTTGCATCACAGAGATTCCCCTCATGATTTAGAGAGAAAGTCTTCCTCGAGTAAAAACGCAGAACCAGAACAACTCATAGGGCAATAAATCATATGGGAACAGATTATAACTATACAACACCATATAAACAATGATTAGCAGCTTTATAAAAACTTGATACATGTAATCAAGGAGCACATCAAGAAGAAAGGGAACCACTTTCAGTTTGTTTTGTTAAGCAGCCGGTGCCTAAAGGAATTATAAATCCTTGATTTAATTGAGGTTTTAATGTCTATTTATTATTAATGTTTATTTACTACATTTACTGTACATGTCTTTTCTTAATGTTTTGATTGTTTTAATATGCAAAAATTTGATGCTAGTGTTGGAAATTGGTAATAATTATCATATTTTTGGGTGGCTGGAACGGATTATCTGCATTAACATTATTTTCTGGAGGAAAATGCGTTTTGCAATATACAGTATCACCTTCAGAACTCACCTTCGGAATGGATTCAGTTAATATGCTGGGGTACTGCTGTACTAGGCAGTAATTAAACCATCAGTCCTCAAAATAGACGTGCTGTAAAAAATGGGCAAACGTAAAGATCTGAGTGACTATAACACAGGCCAGACTGTGACACCTGGTTCAGAGCAACTCCAAAATAGGCGTATTTTGGAGTTGATGGGCCTTGTGGACAGGGGTCAGGACATATTAAAAGTTGTGCAATTAAGGAAATCTGGTGAACTAGAAATGGGGTCATGGGCTCATGGGGGTCACTGAAGGTCACTGATGCTTGTAGGGAGTAAATGCTGGTCTGTCTGGTATTATCCGCCTCAGAGTTGTTTTGGGGACACAAGGGAAACTACACCATATGAGGCAGATGTGTTTAACTTTATTTCTGATCAGTCTGTACACTATACACATAGATACATACATGTACTACTCTCACACTATAGATACTATACTAGACCTATTTATAATGAACCATATAATCTTTTATCCAAAGGTTCCCTTATAGAACCCTTTTTCCTCCATGTAGGTGAAGTGGAGAGTGTGTGTTACATTCACATCAAATACCACACAGACTTTTATCAGTAATCTCCCAGAGTTCCCAACTTTGATTAGATCACCGTCTGACCCCACAGAACTCGATCGGGCCACTAAATATTTAGAGTCGACGTTCCGTTATACCTTAGATAATGTAGCTCCAGTTAAAAGAAAAATGATTAGAGATAAGAAACTCGCTCCCTGGTATAACGATCACACACACACTTTAAAACAGACCGCTCGGAAATTAGAACGTAAATTGTGTAGTCTTAGTGTAGCTAGATCAACGTATCTCTCCGCTCTTATATAAAATAACAAAAATAATCCTAGATTTTTATTTAATACCGTAGTCAAATTAACCAGAAATAAGACCACTGCAGAAATCTCCACAACAACATTGTGTATAGTGAGGCCTTAATGAACTATTTTAATAATAAAATTGTAAATATTAGGCATAAAATTAAGGCTTTAAAACTGGACAATGCAATTAATTCAGATATTAAACTAGCCATGTCAGATCAGAACCTAGAATACTTTACTCTCCTTGAAGAGAATGAACTAATTTCACTCATCTCTTCTGCAAATTCATCAACCTGTATATTAGATCCTGTTATGTTTAGAACTAGTATGTTTAGATGTTGTCCTCCTCACTCTCATTGATTACTCAGGTTTGCTGACGGTGAGGTGATTGGTTGCTTTACATCTCAGTTCCCCCTCACGTTTGTGTTTCCTTCTGGCTCTCCCTTTAGTTATGATGTCATAGTTAGTCCTGCCGGAGTCTCTGCTTGCACTCTACAGTTAATATACATTCACATTATACATTGTGTGACTGTGACCATACCTAACTGCCATCTCTCCTCTTCTTCTCTTCCCCCCCTCTTTCTCTTTCCTCTCTCCTCCTGTCTCCCCCTTTCACTCTTTCTCTCTCTCTGTTGAGCTACACATGTCGTTCCTGAGCTGCCAGTGATCCAGACTCCCTCTGCCCTCCGGACCTGTCTGACCCATCCTGGTGCCCCGCTTCTGGTTGGAGATCTCGTCACATGGATGCCCCGTGTGTCTCTCTGGGATGCGTCTGGTGATTCTCTCTACCTAGAAGACGGTCCTGGCCTCGACTGTTGTTGACAACTGTTTCTCTGAGGACTTGACTTGGCTGCGGTTGCTCGATAGTTTAAGATTGCAATTGTCTCCAATAACTACCTGGACTTCATATTAACATCAATTAACATCAGCTATTATAGCTGAACTGCCTCCCACCCTACACACTGTATAAATGCAGATCAATCACTGCTTTCTGTTTCACCCAGATGAGGATGGGTTCCCTGTTGAGTCTGGTTCCTCTCAAGGTTTCTTCCTATTACCATCTCAGGGAGGTTTTCCTCGGCACTGTCGCCCGCAGCTTGCTCACCAGGGACGATCTGATCATCTCGATTTATGCACACTTACATTCCATACAAACTTAAATAATTCTTCTGATTGTGTAAAGATGCTTTGCGACAATGACAGTTGTTAAAAGCTCTATACAAATAAAATTGACTTGAATTGAATTGTGCGCGTGTGTGTGTGTGTAAAATATGAAACATATTGTTTGTTGTGGATCATGTGACATCACAGTGATGAAGGAGAGCAGGTGCAAAGGATTAAAAAGGTAAAAGTGTGTTAAATCAGGAACACTTTGCTGCCCTTAGACAAAAAAAAAAAAACACACACACAAAATATATTTTCTTCTTTATGTAATAAAATAGGCCACAGTCAGAGAAAAGTATCCACAGGGTTGATAAGTTTTCTGAAAAAAAAAAGGATCTGAAACCCATCAATAACCAGCTTATCTGGTTAACACTCTCCACCTCTCAGAGTGTGTAGCGCTGTGTTCTCTACTAAATCAATTTGATCTAAAGCATGAGAGAGATAAAGTCAAAGCACAGCGTGACTGCAGGTGCCGTTGTTCAAATGTCATACAGGAAAAAGCTTCCTGCCACTCAAAATCATTGCGCACAGCGCACAATTCAATTCAAGTCAATTTTATTTGTATAGCACTTTTAACAACTGTCATTGTCGCAAAGCATCTTTACACAATCAGAAGAATTATTTAAGTTTGTATGGAATGTAAGTGTGCATAAATCAAGATGATCAGATCGTCACTGGTGAGCAAGCCACTCAAAATCATTGATTTTGAGATGATTCTCCTTTGATGTGATTTATTTTTATTTTGCAATCATTGATTATATTATTATGGTGTAACGACTCAGGTCTCACGAGGGGCAGAACCACACATAAATACTCTGCACTATTCAGAACGAGCAGAGGCGCGGCCATTTATACACAGGCAATGCTGCAGTCAGTGTGGACGAGCCAAACCTGGCGGCGTGTTTATTTAAGGGTCCTGAGAACTTCCGTACTTCATGTGATCATTTAGGTAGCACCAGTAAGGTATCAGGGTCAAGACCAAGAAAAAAAAAAAGACTAATAAAAAGACAGAAAGAAAAGACAGACAGACAAAGTGCGCTGTTCAGCGGCAAAGCCCCAGCCTCTGCCTGTCTAAGTCGGCGGCGAGTGAGAGAGAGAAAGAGAGAGCACACGCTGTCCTCTAAGCGTCACTCCCTGGTAAAATATAAAAGCACACTTAAAGAAACTCTCTCTCTCTTATAAATCCTTGGTAAGGGCATAGGCCCTGAGAGGATATAGTTTTTATTTTCAGTTATCAGAGCCCCGTCTGTTCTCGCGTAGACGGCGGAGCTCTGTTCATTTTGTGTTTTTAGTTTCCTTTTATTTCCTTTTGAGTTTCTAATCCGATGCTAACTGAAGGACTGACGATGTAAGCAGGCTATATGAATGAACAGTTGGTTCCCTTTCAAAAGCTACACTCGATGCTGCGCGAAAGCGCTATGGGAAACGATTCCTCGTTTTTTTGTGAAGCACGTGTGTGTCAAACACACCAAATATTTTGGCATCTATAACCTCAGGCAGGTGACGTCAACCGATGAGGTGCACCTGGAGGTTATAAATAGGCATGAACCGGAGGAGGAGGGGCCTCAGTGATGGCCCCTCCCCTCCTGGCGACCTCCATGATTTAACTCTTTCATGGAATAAGCCATATTTATCCTGTGTTTTTGTGCTATTGACATTTGATTTGCACTGCACACGATGGCTTTGCAGGCAGACCAGACTGACCTACTGAGAGCTGCACCTTTTAGAGAGGCTGGCTCCTTCCTACACGAGGTATGAGGTTGAGTGTCATGTGGAATCCGAGCGCAACGCGGGCACAGCTGTCTCCTGCGCGCACCGAACTCATTAAAGCATACTCTAAAGGAGTATAAGCTAGACGAGGTGGTAACGTCCCCGCTCCCAGAGTGGTTTCAGTGGTGGCTCAGTGCCGGGGGATTTTATCCAATTTCTATGTGGTTCAGACCCTCGTCCTTGACTCTGGGTCCCACTCTAGGTCCGTGCTGTCGTCACGAGTTGCTAACGGCAGACGTTTTTCCCTTAGGGGCCGGAGCGCGACCTTAGATGGCCGCCCAGCCCAAGGGAGCTGGAGAGGTCATCTTCTCGTGTGGCACATTAATTGCCCCGAAATGATGACTCTATTTCTGGCCCTGAAATACTCCCTCCAGCAGTCAGGAGGTTAACATGTCCTAGCGTGAAAAACTACACTAGGACATGGCGAAACATGCAGACCCAGTCCACTGCCGAACCGCTTCAGTGCTGGAGCTTCTGCAGGAAAAGTTGACCTCAGGCTTTTGCCCTAGTGCACTCAGAACATACGTAGCCGCTCCTCGCCTACAGTACGTCCTGACTGATGGGGCTGGTGGAAAGCACCCCTTATTCACGGGCCTCATCAGCCTTTTTATTGTGCTTAGGCTTTGCCATTGGCTAGCTAGAGCTATTCTGCATCCTCACCCAACTATCTTCTGCAGTTGTCTTCGAAGCTTCTGTTCTCTGCCGTTTCAGCTACGGGGCAGTAAGACTTCATTAACTGCGTCTAGTTTATGCTCCTTAGGATTTACAATACACCACCGCACTAGCCAGTGGCGTAAATCAGAGCAGATTTCATATGTCTTGGGGCCGCAGCCGGAGGGCAGCCGCCATTAGACGAGTCGGGTTAAAGATGCTAGTGCCCTAGCCTAGGAGGACAGGAGAAATTCTGTCCCTCGGGATCTTTTACATTCCAGCCCAACTATCTTTCACAGTCGAAGCCTTCTGTCCTCCGCCATTAGCTCCGGAGCAGTAAAGACTTCATTCGCTGTGTCCAGCTTATGCTCTTCAATTTACAGCGCACCTCTGCATTAAGCCAGGGCCGTAAATCAGAGCAGATTTCATATGTCTTAGGGCTGCAGCCGAAGGGCAGCCGCCATTAGACGAGTCGGGTTGGAAATGCTAGTGCCCTAGCCTAGGAGGACAGGACAAATTCTGTCCTTCAGGATCTTTTACATTACAGGACATAAAACATGTAGACCCAGTCCACTGCCAAACTGTTACAGTGCTAGAAGTTTCTGCAAAAAAAAAAAAAAAAAAAAAGCCGTTTTGCATTCTTACCCAACTAACTCCCACAGTCGAAGCCTTCGGTCCTCCGCCGTTAGCTCCGGAGCAGTAAGTCTTCATTCGCTGTGTCCAGCTCATGCTCTTCAATTTACAGCGCACCTCTGCATTAAGCCAGGGCCGTAAATTAGAGCAGGGTCTCATATGTCGTGGGGCCCAAGGGCTGCCGCCATTAGACGAGTCGGGTTAAAGATGCTAGTGCTCTAGCCTATGAGGTGCGTGGCATACTTCGCCTCTAGTGATTAGGGCTGTTCGACCAGGAAGCTTGCCTTATCTATTGCTCCGGCAAAAAGGGCTTCCAAACATGGCATGCGGCAGGCTGCCTTTCCGCAAGACATTGGTCAGGCGTCTTGGTTGGATGCCAGGCTCGCGGGGTCTAGGACTCCTTGGGGGTACTGTGCGCACACGACACAACCCTGGGGGTCCAGACACTTGCAGTGCGGCGGAGTGGGTATTCTCGTTCCCATAGCGCTTTCGCGCAGCTTCGAGTGTAGCTTTTGAAAGGGAACGTCTCGGGTTACTTTGCTGTAACCCTGTTCCCTGAAAAAGCGGGAACGAGATGCTGCGCTACAATGCCGCACTGCATGCGTGACTGGACATCCTTCAGACAAAATTGACCTGAGGGTGTTTCCGATTCATGCCTATTTATAACCTCCAGGTGCACCTCATCGGTTGACGTCACCTGCCTGAGGTTATAGATGCCAAAATATTTGGCGTGTTTGACACACACGTGCTTCACAACCGGTCACGAGGAATCGTTTCCCATAGCGCTTTCGCGCAGCATCTCGTTCCCGCTTTTTCAGGGAACAGGGTTACAGCAAAGTAACCCGAGACGTTTTTGCTGTAAATTTACCTCTATGTGACCAGCAGAGGGCGCCATTATTTGACATATTTTTTTTTGCTTAAAAAAAAAATGCTTAAAATCTATATGAACTAAGAAGTAAGTATCAAGTAAATGGTATGAAACAGATCCAGGAGTTTATTTAGTTACCAATGAAACTCTCAAGTTTATATTATTAATTTACTAAATAAGAAATTACAGCTTTTCATTTTTGTAAGGCCTTCTATTTTTATCTGGCACCAGGAAATTGATAGCAAATCCTTTAAGTTCCATAAGGTGCATTATGGATGCTCAAAAATAGAACTTGTTTATCCAGTCCATTCCACAGATGTTCAGTGTGACAGTGACAGGTCACTCACTGCCTTTAGAGAATCTCATTGCCATTTAGGGGTGGACTTGGTTTGCAACAATGTGTCCGTAGGTGGTAGCTTTCAAGTTGAAGTTTTGTTGACTTAGTTTTTTTTCTGTAAAGTTTTTTTTTTCTCATTGCTTTCCTTTATGGCCCAGTTTCATAGTGTCACATTATTAATGGAGGTGAACAAATGCAAGTGCAGATCAAGAAGCTTGCTTTTAGCTGCTTGTGGTCCTATGACTAGAACTTCTGTCTTATCAGGATTAAGCAGAAAGAAGTTCATTAACATCTAGTCTCTTATGTCCTGCACACTTTGCTCAACTTTAGTGAGATGATTTTTTTTTCATTTGGTTTTGCTGAGACGTATAATTGTATGTCATCAGCATAACAATAAAAACTAATACCATGCTTACGGATTATGTTGCCCAGAGGAAGCATGTAAAGGGAAAAAAGCAGTGGACCTAAAACCGAACCCTGCGGAACGCCAAACTCCACTAGAGAACATGCAGAATAATCATAATTTAAGTCTACATACTGATAACGATGGGTCAGATAGGATCTGAGCCAGGAGAGGGCTGTACCCTTAATTCCTACTACATTTTCTAATCTGTGAAGAAGAATAGCGTGATCAACGGTGTCAAAAGCTGCACTGAGGTCGAGTAATACAAGCATAGTTACACAACCCTGATCAGAGGCCAATAGGAGGTCATTTACTACTTTAATGAGTGCTGTAAATCCTGACTGATACAGTTCATGTATGCCATTTTTATGTAGATACAGTGGTGTGAAAAACTATTTGCCCCCTTCCTAATTTCTTATTCTTTTGCATGTTTGTTACACAAAATGTTTCTGATCATCAAACACATTTAACTATTAGTTGGAGATAACATAATTGAACACAAATGCCGTTTTTAAATGATGGTATTTATTATTTAGGGAGAAAAAAAATCCAATGAGTTATTCTGATGTTCTATTCTGAAAATCTATTTTCCCAGTTATTTCTATATTTAAAGTTTGATGTCTTTAAATGTAACATCTTTTTTCAAAAAAATTACAATAAACCGACACAAACAGAGGCTATATAACAGTTCATTCGTACAAATGAATTGTTAGCTAGTAAACTTGATCGTCTGTCTAAACAACACCAATTTTTTTTAAAACTCATTATTGTACAGTAAATGTCAATAGCTCTGGTTCTGAATTTTAATGCTTGTTGTATAAAGTACTCAGATGTGGAAATTACAGTTGCTGTAGTATTTCTTCAATACAACATATGACTTTTTTTTATGACTTAAGCTCTATATTTAAAAACTACGTCGAATAAAAATGTCACTTTGCTCCACCTGGCGGTCATTTCATGAATGACACGAAATGCGACTGATATATTTTGGTCACTGTCGCTTTGCCGCAGGTAAGCGCGGTGGTAATAGGCATCCGCCTTGACTACCTACTGTATGTCTTATTTTATAGTTTTGAAAATAAAACCAATACTTTTCTAGAATGTGGAAAGTAAGTCCAAACTTGTGTCCAAATCTTTGACTGGTACCTGACAAATACATAAAAATAATTAATACAAAATATAAAGTAAAAATAAAACAAATTAACCTGTTTAAGCACCATTCAGTTACAGCACATATTATATATATATATATAGAAAGTGAACTAAGTAATTTATTAAATTTTTTTACTAGTACAGTCCAAAAAAAAAAAGTAAGGTTAAGGCTTGTTTACTTTAGCATCTGGGAGAAAGCACCCCGTCCCTTTCCTTTACTGGTAATTTTCATCAACAGAAGAGTATTGTCTATAAAACAGATCTAAGTATCTGAAAAGTGTCAGATTGAGTTGAGCTGCAAATGCAACACATTAAACCTTAAGAAAAAAAAGACCACACTGGGTTGTGTACCTCTCACAAATAACAACCATCTGGACTGGGCAGTTAAAGATTAGAACAAGCAAGTCACCTGCTCTTTTCCAGTCTTCATGTGTCATGTTTTAGTAAAGATTAAATTAAACTAGATTGGATTTAATTGGATTTATTGTCATTGTGCAAAGTACATTCAAAAATCTACACTACAGTTATTATCTAACCACAAGTACATATTGTAAACATACATCTACTGTAAAAAAGTGTATATATTTTTGAATTATTGATGCTATATACTTTGTTTAAATGAAACCTGATGCAAGTACAGTCCCAAAAGTTTACATAAATCTAGACAAAAGGCGTTAAAACTCAAAATTTAATGTTTCCATACATTTCCTGTGTTATCTACTGTATCCATCAAAAGGTTTCGAGATAAGATCTGTTTACCAATACTGTTTTTCCCCAATATGTCCCCTCCCTCAGATAGCTTAAAAACCAGGCAGTAGAATTTGCTATTTTTGCTAAAAAGACGATGAGCATGCACTTGGTCGAGCCGCAGACCTGCCTCGCCTTTTTGCTCATGGAGATGACGGGCTCTTCCACTGTGAAAACTGTTGCTTCATCTCAGGTTTGTACTCACACACCAAAGTTTCATCACCGGTAATGATCCTCGACATGAAGGACGAGTCACCCACGGAGTGCTGATGGAATTCTCGGCAGACTTTGATTCAATGTTCCTTCTGCTCCTTAGTCGGCAACAACACGGTGCATGTTCAAGTCACATGTCAGGATTGTTTGGACTGTTGTGTATGACACACTGACAACAGCAGCAATGTTGTAAATTCTTCTCCTACAATCATGATGCACAAGTTGCTGAATGGTTTCGAGAATTTGGGGGTTCAGCTCGTTGAAGGTCTTCCTGATCTCTTATCATCTTCCAGTGATGTTCTTCCACTCTTCAAGCGGGCTTACCACTAAAAACACATCAAACAACTCGTTGAGGCATCGCCATAAACTTGATAAATCATGTCAAAGTTTATATGGCAGATTTGCCCAATTTTATTATTATAACTTGCTGCCATCTGTTGTTACAAAACTAGTCTCCACCCTTTTTGATACCACCTTGTATTTCCATAAGAGGTCTAGCATTTAAAAAAAATCATGGTATAATTGGTTTACTAGAAAAAACATAGGGTTACAGTTGAAGTATGTAAAAACTAATGAAGACAGAGACTGGAGAATGCAAACATTTGGGATACTTACAGATAATTTATTGTAAGTGTTAATGTAATTTTTACAAAGTAGTACACAAATCTGACCAGAAGGGGTCACCAGTGTTTTAAAACTGAATCTGTGCACTTGTTTGATTAAAAAAAATGTCTTTTATTGTATTTTTTTATTCAATTCATCATTCTAACTGTCTGTAATGTTACCCATAAAAAGCATACAAACCCCAGTGTTTCTCTCACTACTGCTGTTTCCTCTACATCTTCACAACAGATGGAGTTTCTATTGAAATACATTTATATAAAGGTGTTTGTGATATGTTTGTCAATGCTAACTGGTGCTGTTATTTTATTTAAAGTGGTTTTGTGCCATGTCTATGTCACGATAAGATATTGCTAACACAGTTGAAACAGCATGTAACAGGAGAAAGTTTTTCCGTAATCTGTAATATAAGGGTGGTTCAATCAGAAGGTCAGAGGTTCGAGCAACAGCACTGGGCATTTGCCACTGTTGAGCCCTTGAGCAAGGCCCCTAACCCGATCTGCGCCAGGGGCGTTGTATCCAGTCTGACCCGGCCCTCTGACCCCAGCGTCTCAACTGGGATATGCGTAAAAAATCATTCCACTCTGCTGTAAGGTATACTGTATGTGACAGATAATTGAATAATAATAATAATAATAATAATAATTATAATAATTATAATAATAGAGTTACAATATTCAGGTTTTATTAGTGGCTATAAACAAAAGAGCAAACATTTTTTTCGCTGGCTAATTTACTGAATTTCCAGCTCATATTAAGAAATGCCAGTCCAATAAAACTGCCTGAAGCCCAAAATTCACCCCTGATGCCGTGTGCTTGTGAACAACACAGAGCCTCAGGAATATCTCCTGGAATCTAAAGTCTAACTCTCACTGGATCCAGTGCACTGGGGACTGTAATAGAGAGAAATGGTTCACATCCTCCTGATTTTAATAAGCTTTTTGTATCAGTGTGCATTTGGCACAATAAGGTCTGAGTTTTAATATTCACACTTCCATACAAAGAGAATAACATAATACAGAATAACATTCTGTATAAAAGAGTTATGATAGATAACATCATGAAACCATTTATATTGTTCATCTTGTAGTCTAGAAAAAGTTAGTAAGAAAAGAGTTATTAAAGCAAAAAAAAAAAAAAAACTTTTTAAATGTAAAATTAGTTTTAGGACCCAATTAGCCAATCAGAGGGAAACGTACTGTGTGTTACTGTCAGGCCACATGAGGGCTGTATATGCAAATACATTAAATTAATTTCAATCAAAGTTTGAAACGAGCCAAAATCGCTCTTGAAGGCCAAGAGACGTAAAGACTAGCAGTATCCATGAGACAAAAAACAGGATTGTTCAAAAGTTGGAACCCTAAACTGGAAAGACTGTCAAAATTTAAAACTTTGAGTTTTCCTTCTTGTACCTCGTCTCTGCAGTCCAGCCTTGTATTAAAAGGAATTTACACATACTGTATCAGCCATAACATTAAAACCACTTAAAGGGAAAGTGACTGTGAATGCTGGCTTTAATGCACATGTCCACAACAGTGTGTATCGCAGTGTGGAGAGTATGTGGACGTTTATTATCCACAAGGCTTTTACATACACAAAAAAATATTAGAGACGATTGTGTCAAATTCTCAGGAGATCATCAATTTTTAAAATGTGAAACATCACATCAAAATATTAAGTCACATTTGGGTGATTTACATTCTGTATACTTTTAGATTTTTGGTTCAATAATTTTCAATTTGACACCAATTTTATTACCACGTCCCCTTCCAGTTTTACACTTGTCACTCTATAAGACACTGTCCTGACATCCACTAGACTCTTTCCACACTCTTCCCTCAGTATTAGACCTATATCAATGCCCTTATTATCTACACTACAGTAAAGCAGTTTAAATTAGTGACGTTATTTACTATATGACAATGACACCCTGAAACTTGCTCCAAGCAGAAGTGGCGTTTCCAAATGCTACCTTGCTTCAAAGCATGTATTGTTTCCCTGAGAGTCACGTGACCAATGACAAATGGGGGCTCGCATTTGCTAGAATCATGAGACTGACGTATTTGGTGCTTCACCTGGTGTAAGTAAAGGCTTGTGCACATGGAGTCTGACTGCTGTCAATCATCATATTGGATATTTTTTTTATATAAAAAAAAAATCAAGATTCAGGAACCTCTAAGACTCCCCCCCCACACACCTTTATTTAATCTGTACTGTACAGTGATTGAATGTTGTGTATCGTATTTTGTCTATAACAAATGTACAGGGTTTTTGTTTTGCTTTGAACCTTGAGAGGCACAAACAGCCGGAATTAAATTCATTGTGTTTCAACATGAACATGATTCTGATGAAGAAGGAAAATGCACACAATAAAAGCAGCTTTATATTAAAACCCTAATTTATTAAGCTAAATTTATCTCATAATTTCTAGTGTTATTTTATCTAGTTTTATTTTTTTCTCATGACGACATTGCATGTTTTTCGACCACAACCGGAGTAACACGCTTGAATAGTTTTCATTAAACTGCTTTTGTAGGAATGTTTAGGATTAAAACTACTGGAGCAGATACAGCACACACACACACACTTCAGTCACTTCTGTCAGCTGAAACATTAACTCGCACTAACTACAGAGCAACTGAGAGATATTACATATGTTTATGTCCACACAAAAACTAAAATAATTGACATGGCATCATAACAAAATTTGAATTAGATGTAATCTGTGTTGATATACAGTAGAGTATGAAGGTCAAAATATTCTGTGCTAACCACAACCAGCGAAGATAAACGAACCCGACCGGACATATTTTAAAACAATTATTTAAAGTTAAAATTGAAGTTAATGTTGTTGTAAATGTAATGTTCTATAATCTATTAAAAATGTATTTTATACCTTTTTTATTTTTAAGCTTTATTTAATATATACCTTAATCACACAAATTATATTACACTTATTTTTACTTGTTTGTAAAAACCTACTTTACTCAGTAAACCAATCAGTTGGCTAAGGCAGCTAGTGCTAAACAGTTAGCTAACCTGGGGTAATGTGACAGGATTTCAGAGGGCGCTTATATTTAAAGACATATTATTAATCATACTTTCGCACTTAGCTGACTTGTTTTAAGGACTTTCTGCAAAGTGAAAACACTGAGACACTGGTACTGGATTACGAATCAAAACTCAAATCTAAAGCTTTGGAGACTTTTTGATTATGTGCACAGTTGAAGCAAACTGAAAAAGCAGGAAATTCTGACATCTACCGGCATTTTCTCACACAGACCCCCGATGAAACACAAAACAAAATGACCAAAAAATTGCTTATAAAATATTATAAAATAAAAGTCATAAATCCTAAAGCACCACAAAGTAATTCACAGCAGAGTCTATGGTTTTAGCTCGGCGTTAGCCAGTCAATTTTAAGCAACTACCCAGGGGCTTATTATTTGCATAATCTTTTCTTGTCATGATTTGCATATAAACATGTATGCCCTAAGAACACTGTAAATAGAATAAATCAGTACAGAATAGAATAGAATAACTCAATCACTCATCTTCTATACCACTTTATCCTGTATTCAGGGTCGCAGGGGCCTGGAGCCTATCTCAGGAGGCTTAGGGCACAAGGCAGGTTACACCCTGGACAGGGTGCCAATCCATCACAGGACACACACACTGTACATACACACACTCATACACTATGCGCGATTTGGGAACGCCAATTAGCCTAGCCTGCATATCTTTAGACTGTGGGAGGAAATCGGAGTACCCGGAGGAAACCCACCAAGCATGGGGAGAACATGCAAACTTTATTCACACAGAGAGATGAGAATCGAGCCTGGCCTGGAATCGAACCCGGACGCTGGAGGTGCAAGGCGACAGTGCTAACCACTACACCACCCTAGAACAGGATAGGTTTTTCAAAATAAAAAATGATAGATTGTCACTTTGTTGAAGGAACAAAATGCACTATGCACTTGCTAAGCTCTGTAATTTCTATCAAGAACACAGACAAAATGAAGCAGTGAAGGAGAAGTCGGGAACCAGACAGGGTATAAAGGGGTTATGGGTGGAATAAAACACTTTTAGTAATGTAATTACCACCAAGCCGAAAGTCTGACATAAAAAAATTACGAAGTGCACAGATGGACAAACATTACTGATGAGTTTGAAACAGTGGTGATCAAGAGCGGAACAGTTTGGACATCTATCTACAAAAGATTCTGGATTTATAGGTGGCTATCTTTTTTGTTTTGTTTTTTGTAATAAAGTCAGGTGGCATTTCCAGATTGCCTGTAGTGTGTGTAAGTGTGTGTGTGTGTGTGTGCCCTGCGATGGATTGGCACCCTTGTTGTACCTTGCCTTTGTGCCCCAAGTCTCCTGGGATAGGCTCCAGGTCCCACACAACCCTGAATACAAGATAAAGATGTACAGGTAATGAGTGAGTGAGTAATAAAGTCACTAGTGGGCTCTGTACTGTAGATACGATTTTTAATTTAAAAAAAAATATTATTATTAATAATATTATTCTCACTCATCTTCTATACCGCTTTATAATGTATTTAGGGTCGCAGGGACCTGGAGCCTATCCCAGGAGTCTTAGGGCACAAGGCCGGGTACACACTCACAAACTCATTCACACACAAGGGGCAATTTGGGAACGCCAATTAGCCTACCCTGCACATTTTTGGACTATTGGAGGAAACCGGAGAACCCAGAAGAAACCCACCAAACAGGGGAGAACATGCAAACTCCATGCACACAGAGACAGGAATTGAGCCTGGCCAGGAATCGAACCCGGACCCAGGAGGTGCAAGATGACAGTGCCACCCTCTACACCACCGTGCTGCCTTATTATTATTATTATTATTATTATTATTATTATTTGCAATTCAAAACAAATAATCTGACTGCACAGGATGCTGTGCTGCATGCCAATGTGTAAATAGTTCAGAGCACACCACCTGTACAATTATAGAGGAACAGCAACATTTCAACACGGAAACATAAAAAAATTTACATTTTTTTATTTTTAGATTTTTTATTTAAGAGTCAGATGATACACAAATTGCCACATAAAATAAATATTTATACATACCTGAATCAGTTTCTGTCATTTCTGTTAATTTGCCAACGTTACAGATGTTGGGACAGTGATGATGTTACAGTAGGTTGTTTTTGAAAGAATTACTTTGATGAATATAAGTCAGACCATTGATGAACAAATAACCCTAAATACAAATACACCGTTAAAACAAGTGCTATCCACTGGTTCAGCAGAGGCTAGTAAATGCAAATAGTTTACATGTATATTACCTTGTTAAACAACAAGCACCACAAAACAACTCCCTCTAGTCAGAGAATACTAGACAATTGCAGTTTACCAAAACAGAAAGTTGGGAAGCAATCAAAAGATCAAAAAATCTTGCTTAACATCTGAGATCCACTCTTTTATATTGGCAGTGCAGTTTTATATTTGTGAAGTTTGGATATTGTGCAAACACCATATTATACAGAATACTTAAGTATAGATACAAATTGTTGTCTTTGTCCTGTTGTCAAGTTGGGATTTATGAGCTCTGTTATAAAAGTAATGGATGTCATGCAGATGAACATTGTGTGATAGGGTGTTAAGCAATAAAGACTATTAAAAAATGGTTAACGTTTTTTTTTGTTTTTGTTGTTTTGTCTTGGTGCCAATCATTTAACATTATGCCAACATCATTTATCATTCTAACTAAACAAGTTTGGTTTAGGTGAATGATGCTTTCCAACATTACAATATAGCATTAATTATCAGGGGCTTTGCTGGGCTGGTCGAAAAATCCAGCTTAGTCTAAATAGATCCCAGGGTAAACTGGTAAATGTGGTAACTCTTAAACATTTATTGATCAGACCACAGTTTCCGATATTGCATACTCTTAGCGCGCTAAGAAGACTCTTAAGATATATCTCACGGAAAGTGATTACTTTTCTAAGTGTGTTTCTCGAATTGTTCCTTAGAAGTCTTTTTAAGTTGCTGCCCCTTCGTCCGACATTACAAGGCGCTGTCCACAGTAAAGGTCCTGAATTAACTGACATCGGTTGCTCAGGAATCAATTTTTTACTCCTTTTGCATGACAGTGTAGAGAAAGACGGCACTTTTTATGCAAATTAAACATTGCACTGAATTCTTCCAAAAACATAAATTTTGACATGGGTTACCTTATCAGTAGCATGTCATAATAGACAAATATATAAATTAAATCACTATTGCTAATATTTTCATGTAACCTGTAGTGACGGTGAAACAAACCGGGTATACAGTACAATCATAGTGGATTGACAAACAGCTGACAACACTCTTCACCAGCTTCAGAAACAATGTGAAGTATGTCAGTGGTTGGGGTTGTATACCGCACTTATGGAATGAATACGATGAGATGCCAAAGTAGAGGTTTAATACCCCTATCTCACTTACGCGGTTTCGCGTGGTGGGCGTACTGTAAGTATGGTTCATCATGGTTCAGCGTGAGTTTTGGTGCCCTGGTTATGTTTTTATCTTTCCACAATAAAAAATTAAACATGTTTAACATGTGGAACCTTGTGGTTTGACTCACGGTAAGATGCGATGTTAGGCACCGTGAGCTGCTGCGATTGCCTGCTAACGTTCCTCTAATGTTCCTCTAACATTCCGCAAAATTCTGCAAGGTCTGCAAGCTTTCGCGAGGGCCGGCAAAAAAATTAAACATGTTTATTTTTTTACACAGAAAGATTCAAACGTAATTACAGTGCAATAACTCGCAGTGAATCATGATGAACCCTACTTAAGGCCACCTCGAAGGTGACATAGGGGTATAACACCGTCTCTCACAGCAAGTCAAACCGCATAAGTAAGATAGTGGTATAAAGCATTATAATCACTCAGAAAAGTGAATGGATGCGGGGTTTAAAACTCCCAAGTTTATTTTCTCATTTAACTAAATCAAATTTCATCATAAAATAAAACGTGTCAAAAGAAAAGTCCATCCAGTCATGAATAATGGCTAATGATCAATGAAACATATTTTAATCAAAAAGCAGCGAGCAGCTGGACATCGGGACATAGAGCGTTGTAAGTACAGTAAGTACGACGCATTGGCCTGGCAAGAGCAGGTCAAGAAGCTCCATAATCTGTTGCCCTGGAAGGCGAAACTTTTTTTTAAAATATCCACCTCAGGGAAAATATGAAAAGGGCTGAAGTTTTGCCTAAAGGAAAAATTTACATGAACCACGTGGCTCCGCGGACAGCGCCGTCTTCAGTTTAGCACAACAACACGCTGTATCGCTGCCAAATAGTTTGCTACCTGTTTAATATTAAAAGGGATCGCCAATTTTAATGCATTAGTCACATTATGAAATAGGCTAATTTAAAGTCACTCTATTAGTTCTGATATCAAATAAAATAAAATTCTTAAACAGGTCTACAGTATATTCCATCATTAATACGACTTTGATAGCGTGCCATAATGTGCTTCCATACGCCGCTGATTTATAAAGGCTGCTGCTCAGTGGCGGTGACTAGCGTCTGGAGCTGAAACTACGCTAAGAGTGAGCTAAGACCAACCTTACAAACGCGTGACTTACCTATGAGATACTTAGCGAACGTTTCGGGAAATGCGCCATAACATTAAGAGAGAGGTTAAAGTACAATTTAAGAACTACTTATCGATAAGAAGCTTTTGAGAAACCAGGCCCAGTTTATTCTAGTATTAAGGAAAATGAAAAACTTACTAGCCGAGTTACATTTAACACTGTGAAGCATGTAGCCTTCCAAAGGAGCAGGACATAGACAAGGTTATTTCATTGGTTATTTGAAAATTAGTTGGACATTTGTATACAGTACACTCCTGCTCCATGCTGCAGTGGACTTAACAAAGATTTGAATCCCAAATTGGACTAAACAAACACTTAACAAACACTATATGAGGGTATGGATTCCATTATTTATGCAGTTTGATTAAGGGTGTGTGTAAAGGGAATAGAGGGATGTTTGAGACAGATGGTGTCAGTATGATGGTTAATGAGCCGCCTGTGGAGTGCAAAAAAAAAAAAGTCATTGACCTGCAGCGAGCACACAAGTGTATGCACGACTGGAGGTAATGTCGATGCTGTGCAAAAGGCGTGTATGGGTTTATGTTCGGTTGAAATGTCAGATGGGTCAGTGCACAGCGTTGCCCACTACATGTTACTGTCCTGCTGAGTGATCAGTAGCTGTAGTGTGTGTGTGTGTGTGTGTGCGTGTGTGTGTGTGTGTGTGTGTGTGTGTGTGTGTGTGTGTGTAAGGAGAAGTGTGGAATCACCACTCATCCAACCCAGCTTTTATCCCTTTATTCATAGTCTGAGTGTGAAGTGTGAGCGTGAGTTATTTTTGCTGTTGGAGATTTAAACAGCGATCTGCCATTTGGGACATGCCGGCCATCATCATTCTCTGCCCCCGCACATACACACACACACACACACACATTCACACACGTACGCATAAGCGTGCCCACACACACACACACACATTCACACAAGCATGGCCACACACACACACACACACACACACACACACACACACGTGTGCATAAGCGTGCCCACACACACACACATACAAACACACGCACACGCACACACACACGCACACATTTTCTCCTCTGTTTGATCTTGTTTATACTCTCAGTCTTTGTTTCATTTTATTTTGAAGACACAAACACACACACACACACACACACACACATACACACAATTGGTTTTATTATTTTCTTTTTATACACACGTAGTCCGGGGTGTTTTCTGTAAAGGACCAGTGATGGTGATGGGAAAATTTTATATTTAATTCAGTTTTACTTTTAACTTTAAACCATTTTAAAATGTGTTTATTTCTTTCTCCTTCTCTCTCTTTCTTTCTCACTCTGTCTCTCTGTCTGTCTCTGGTGAGTGACGGAGATATACAGTACGTGAAGTGAGAGTGTTAGAGTGAAGGTGATGAAATGATGGAGTGATTGAGTTAAAAGAAAAGTGTGTTGGTGAGTAAATGAGAGAGTGATCAGGGAGTAGAGAGACGAGGTGAAGATGATTCACTAGAGGAGTTCACCAGGGAGAAGTGATGTACTGAAGCAGTGATGAATTGATGGAGGTTAATAGAGTGAGGCGTGATGGAGTGATCCGAGTAATGGAGTGAAGAGAAATAAGGTGAAGTCGTCATTAGTGAGCAAGTCATGGCGAAGTAGGAATAAAAGTTTGATTGGTGGAGCGAAGCGAGTAACAGAGGGATGGAAAGATTAAAAGAGAGTGAAGAAATGAAAGGAGTTCTGGGTTGAGGAGGAGGAATTAAACATGGGAATAATGAAGGATGGGATAGACTGAGTTAGACTGGGTTTAGGGAGTGATGTACTGTAAAGAGTGATGGAGTGAAGAAGTGATGGATAGTGATGTTGTAAGGGTCCTCCACTAGAGGTCACTGTTTTTATTTTGTAGTTTTTGTTGGCCGACTCAGTTTCCCAGCAGGCACCTCGGTCAGGTGATGCAGTGCACACCTGAACCGAGGTAGCCATCAAGTAATCTATAAATAGCTGTTTAGACTGGGAAACTGGGTCGAGCATTTTTGGGAATACCACTGTCAGTATGTGGGCATTTTGGTTTGTTTTTGTTATTTGTGTAATTTGTACTTTGATTTTAGTTGTGTTGACTTGGGCTCTCTTATTGGCAATGTCTCTGTGTATGTTTTGTGTGTCTGTGTTAGTGGAGCTGATTCAGTCCTGTCCTCCTGTGTTCTTGTGGTTAGCTAGAGCAGGTAAGCAGTTAGGTGTATGTGTGGCTAGGAGCATGATTAGCTAAATGCTATGTTGAGTTTATAGTACAGTGACAGTACTAGCATGCTTCTAGCCATAGCCCCTCTGTTTCTCTAGCTATCCTGTGTTTCCTCTCCCCCGAGTTGCCCAGTGAGCCTAGCCTTTAGGTGTCCCCTAGCCTAGCCTTTGATGTGTCCTCAGCTTAGCCTTTGATGTGTCCTGAGCCTAGCCTTTGATGTGTCCTGAGCCTAGCCTTTGATGTGTCCTCAGCCTAGCCTTTGATGTGTCCTGAGCCTAGCCTTTGCTGGTCCCCTAGCTTAGCCTTTGCTGGTCCCCTAGCCTAGCCTTTGATGGTCCCCTAGCCTAGCCTTTGATGGTCCCCTAGCCTAGCCTATGATGGTCCCCTAGCCTAGCCTATGATGGTCCCCTAGCCTAGCCTTTGATGGTCCCCTAGCCTAGCCTTTGAGGGTCCCCTAGCCTAGCCACTGGGTATCCCTTGTCTGTGTTTCCTCTCCCCCTAGCGTCCCAGTGTGCCTAGGTTTAGAGTGCGGTCCCTCCGGGCTTTGGAGTAACGACTAGCTTGTGAGTGCTGCCTCGCTTAGCCTTGGAGGGCTGCCTCGCCTAGCCACTGGGTAGTCTTTGTCTGTGTTCGTGTGTCCCGATTCCCTAGTGTGTTTAAGCTATTAGGTAAGTATAGCTTAGTGCATGTTGGGGCTGAAGACATGCTTAGCTAGGTGTATGTGTAGCTAACTGCCATGGTTAAGCAACGCTTAGCCATGTTTAGCTAGAAGCCATGCCTAGCTGATTGCCATGTCTTTAGCCCTTGTCCTGTCCCTCTCTTGGTCTCTAGTGTTTCCCGTGTCTCTTGTGTCTCCTGTGTCTCCTGTGTCTCCTGTGTCTCTTGTGTCTCTAGTGTCTCCTGTGTCTCCTGTTCTCTCTAGTGTCTCCCGTCCTCCCTAGTGTCTAGTTTCAGCTCCACGCCTCGTTTGTGTCTTGTTACGTTTGTCCCCTGCCTGTGTCTCGCCACAGGACGTGTTTTGTGTCTTGTTACGTTTGTCCCCTGCCTGTGTCTCGCCACAGGACGTGTTTTGTGTCTTGTTACGTTTGTCCCCTGCCTGTGTCTCGCCACAGGACGTGTTTCGTGTAACCCCCTGCCTGTGTCTCGCCACAGGACGTGTTTTGTGTCTCCTCCTGCCTGTGTCTCGCCACAGGACGTGTTTTGTGTCTCCTCCTGCCTGTGTCTCGCCACAGGACGTGTTTCGTGTCTCCTCCTGCCTGTGTTTCGCCACAGGACGTGTTTCGTGTCTCCTCCTGCCTGTGTCTCGTCACAGGACGTGTGTTTGTTCCCCTGTCTGTGTCTTGCCAGAGGGCCCCTGTTAGCACAAAGCTAAGTATGGTTTAAGTTTGTTTGTTCCTTTGTTTGTATCTTTATTTATACTTTGTTTAACCTTTATTAAAGACTCTTTTTTGGTTAACACCACCCCTCTGCCTCTATGCCTGCTCCTTCCGCCCACGGCGTTCAACACCTTGCCACAACACCCCATTCATGACAGAATGCTCGACCCACCAAGGCATAGCAGAGGGGGCTGGGACTTTAAAGCGCCTCACGAGGAGGCCACCGCTGCAGCACCCTTCGCGCCTCTCGAGGAGGCCACCGCTGCAGCACCCTTCGCGCCTCTCGAGGAGGCCACCGCTGCAGCACCCTTCGCGCCTCTCGAGGAGGCCACCGCTGCAGCACCCTTCGCGCCTCTCGAGGAGGCCACCGCTGCAGCACCCTTCGCGCCTCTCGAGGAGGCCACCGCTGCAGCACCCTTCGCGCCTCTCGAGGAGGCCACCGCTGCAGCACCCTTCGCGCCTCTCGAGGAGGCCACCGCTGCAGCACCCTTCGCGCCTCTCGAGGAGGCCACCGCTGCAGCACCCTTCGCGCCTCTCGAGGAGGCCACCGCTGCAGCACCCTTCGCGCCTCTCGAGGAGGCCACCGCTGCAGCACCCTTCGCGCCTCTCGAGGAGGTCCCAGCAGCAGCAGCAGCCGCCGAGCGCCTCGAGGAGGTCCCAGCAGCAGCAGCCGCCGAGAGCCTCGAGGAGGTCCCAGCAGCAGCAGCCGCCGAGCGCCTCGAGGAGGTCCCAGCAACACCAGCAGGCCTCATGTGGAGGCCCCCCACCTTCGTCCAGTAGCCCTTATTCAAGGCTTACCGCCTTCGGAGCCACACCCCAGCACAGCGTCCAGCACCCGGCTTCGATGTCGGGCACCCACCGCGGCACGGCGGAGGAAAAGCCAGTACTGCATCGGCCGCCCGGATTGGGGGACAACACAGCACTGTCTTCAGGGGCTCTACTTCTCAGAGCAATACAGTGCTGCCCCCTTCGCCCGGCCCACAACAGCGATCCGGTGCTGCCTCCGCCACACAGTTGACTACGGGAACTAGCCCGTCGGGGTCGGGTGAAGGGACACCAGGGAAGTGCCTTGGGACCACCAATAGCGCTCCGGAGGAGCGGTTTAAGGGGGGGGGTACTGTAAGGGTCCTCCACTAGAGGTCACTGTTTTTATTTTGTAGTTTTTGTTGGCCGACTCAGTTTCCCAGCAGGCACCTCGGTCAGGTGATGCAGTGCACACCTGAACCGAGGTAGCCATCAAGTAATCTATAAATAGCTGTTTAGACTGGGAAACTGGGTCGAGCATTTTTGGGAATACCACTGTCAGTATGTGGGCATTTTGGTTTGTTTTTGTTATTTGTGTAATTTGTACTTTGATTTTAGTTGTGTTGACTTGGGCTCTCTTATTGGCAATGTCTCTGTGTATGTTTTGTGTGTCTGTGTTAGTGGAGCTGATTCAGTCCTGTCCTCCTGTGTTCTTGTGGTTAGCTAGAGCAGGTAAGCAGTTAGGTGTATGTGTGGCTAGGAGCATGATTAGCTAAATGCTATGTTGAGTTTATAGTACAGTGACAGTACTAGCATGCTTCTAGCCATAGCCCCTCTGTTTCTCTAGCTATCCTGTGTTTCCTCTCCCCCGAGTTGCCCAGTGAGCCTAGCCTTTAGGTGTCCCCTAGCCTAGCCTTTGATGTGTCCTCAGCTTAGCCTTTGATGTGTCCTGAGCCTAGCCTTTGATGTGTCCTGAGCCTAGCCTTTGATGTGTCCTCAGCCTAGCCTTTGATGTGTCCTGAGCCTAGCCTTTGCTGGTCCCCTAGCTTAGCCTTTGCTGGTCCCCTAGCCTAGCCTTTGATGGTCCCCTAGCCTAGCCTTTGATGGTCCCCTAGCCTAGCCTATGATGGTCCCCTAGCCTAGCATATGATGGTCCCCTAGCCTAGCCTTTGATGGTCCCCTAGCCTAGCCTTTGAGGGTCCCCTAGCCTAGCCACTGGGTATCCCTTGTCTGTGTTTCCTCTCCCCCTAGCGTCCCAGTGTGCCTAGGTTTAGAGTGCGGTCCCTCATGGGCTTTGGAGTAACGACTAGCTTGTGAGTGCTGCCTCGCTTAGCCTTGGAGGGCTGCCTCGCCTAGCCACTGGGTAGTCTTTGTCTGTGTTCGTGTGTCCCGATTCCCTAGTGTGTTTAAGCTATTAGGTAAGTATAGCTTAGTGCATGTTGGGGCTGAAGACATGCTTAGCTAGGTGTATGTGTAGCTAACTGCCATGGTTAAGCAACGCTTAGCCATGTTTAGCTAGAAGCCATGCCTAGCTGATTGCCATGTCTTTAGCCCTTGTCCTGTCCCTCTCTTGGTCTCTAGTGTTTCCCGTGTCTCTTGTGTCTCCTGTGTCTCCTGTGTCTCCTGTGTCTCCTGTGTCTCTTGTGTCTCTAGTGTCTCCTGTGTCTCCTGTTCTCTCTAGTGTCTCCCGTCCTCCCTAGTGTCTAGTTTCAGCTCCACGCCTCGTTTGTGTCTTGTTACGTTTGTCCCCTGCCTGTGTCTCGCCACAGGACGTGTTTTGTGTCTTGTTACGTTTGTCCCCTGCCTGTGTCTCGCCACAGGACGTGTTTTGTGTCTTGTTACGTTTGTCCCCTGCCTGTGTCTCGCCACAGGACGTGTTTCGTGTAACCCCCTGCCTGTGTCTCGCCACAGGACGTGTTTTGTGTCTCCTCCTGCCTGTGTCTCGCCACAGGACGTGTTTTGTGTCTCCTCCTGCCTGTGTCTCGCCACAGGACGTGTTTCGTGTCTCCTCCTGCCTGTGTTTCGCCACAGGACGTGTTTCGTGTCTCCTCCTGCCTGTGTCTCGTCACAGGACGTGTGTTTGTTCCCCTGTCTGTGTCTTGCCAGAGGGCCCCTGTTAGCACAAAGCTAAGTATGGTTTAAGTTTGTTTGTTCCTTTGTTTGTATCTTTATTTATACTTTGTTTAACCTTTATTAAAGACTCTTTTTTGGTTAACACCACCCCTCTGCCTCTATGCCTGCTCCTTCCGCCCACGGCGTTCAACACCTTGCCACAACACCCCATTCATGACAGATGTGAGGATGGAGTAGAGAAGTGAAGGTGATGGAAGGAGGAAGTAAAGAACTAAAATAATAAAGGCGTGTCGGAGTGAAAGAGTGATCATACACGCCGAGGAAGAAAGGTACACAGGGGTACAAATAATGTTCCTTAAAGAACAGTTTCGTACCCTTTTTCGATAAATGTACCCTTCATGGCATGGAAAAAACCTCTGATGATATTTTTGGTTTTTACCTTTTAAAGTACAACTGAATTGAAGGTACATAATTGTTCTAACATCAATGGAACAGTAACCTTAACTGATAGATTACTCCCTTTGTATTACATGTGCAGATAGCGTACACTCCATGAACAAAACAGAGATTTACATATTTAAAAAATAATGCAACATTTACATTTCCTAATAATAAGCTTAAATATTTATTATTATAACAGTTTTTATAGAAACAAAACACATAAGGCCTCCGAGTGGTGCAGTGGTAAAGTGCTCACGTTATCATCCGGAGATTGTGAGTTCCATTTCCGGGTGATGCTGTAACCGCTCGCAGCTCCCTAGAATGGCCGAGCTCTCTCAGAGGGGGCGAATGAGGGGTACTTAGTGCTCCCACATTAATCACGGCTCTACAGCCAATCAGGGTCGTCTGTGAGCTCACACAAGCAGAAGGAGCAGATAGCGCTGTCCTCCGAGTGTGTTATGCGCGTCACGTGGTTCGGAGAAAACATGTGATAGTCCTCGGCTCTCCCGATTGAGTGGCAGTGGTGGGCTAGATGTGGGAGCCCCCTAGTGACTGGGAGGAATTGGACGCGACTAAATTGGGGAACAGTCAGGGGAAAAAAAGAAGAAAAATAATACAGTGGAACTTTGGATTACGAGCATAATTCGTTCCAAATTTTTTCCATAAGAAATAACGGAAACTCAAATTATTCGTTCCCCAGCCCCAAAAAAACATCGCTAAGAACTCTCTGGTGAGCGCACACTAATGGAATCACTGCTGTAAAATGAAAAGGAAACAAATTAACCTGCACTTTACCTTTGGAAAGAATCGCGACAGAGCAATGTTTCCATTAAAGAAAGAGTGTGTGTGTGTGTGTGTGTGTGTGTGTGTGTGTGTGTGTGTGTGTGTGTGTGTGTCTTTGTGTATATGAAGGCGAGAGAAGGAGGTGTGTGTGTGTGTGTGTGTGTCTGTGTGTGTGAGTGTGTGTGTGTGTGTAGTAAAGGCAAGAGGAGGATGGGTGTGTGCGAAGGGTCACAGTGTCCAATGACGCACGTGCATACATAACGACAGGCTGAAATAGAGAAAGAGAGAGAGAGACAAAATGGATCTTTAACCTCTCTAATAAGACTTTTGCTTTAGATGCACGCTGTACACATACGCACACAGATACAAAATAAAATATGCTTTACCCACACACGTGGTCACAGTGTTATAGTAAACAGTACATGCGTGCACGGATGTTGATTATACCAGTAAGACATGAGCACTAAGACCCAGTACATGATACTTAGTACTTGTAAACCAAGACTTGCTCGTTTTTTAAGTCAAAATTTATAAAAAAAATGTTTCTCGTCTTGCGGAACACTCATAAACCGTGTTACTCACAATCCAAGGTTTCACTGTACATCTGTACGCTTTTTAATACATGCTTTTAAATAATAATAAATACATTGGGGCACATTTGTAGCTATCAATGTAATATAAAAAATTTTCCTCACTACTTCATAAAGCCGACCACAGATACTGTTTTATGAATGATTGGTTGCTATGTAACTATTAGGCATAGCAACAAAGCACCGATTGGCCGAAGTAGCCGCAGGAATTTTCATTTAAAGATTTTTTAATGTTTTACCCACCCATCCTGAAAATAGCAAGTGAAAATACCTTATTTAACTTTGAATCCAGTCATGTTAGCCATTTGCACATGTTTTAATCTGTTTAAATGTATTAATGGCTATAATATTAAGTGTATTGTACATGTAGCATTTACTGCCCACGACAACTTTTAGCTGGGAATAGCAACAGCTGTGATTTGTCAAAGTCACTGCAGTCATTAAAATTTTTTTTTGGAGAGCGGGAAGCAGATTGAGACCACAACACACAACCATGACTTTATCATTTTAAATTGTATTTTATATACTGTACCATTTTATTGCGTGATTGTATTTTGTGAAAGGTTTTAAAGCTAATAAAAGTGTTTTTAAAATATTTGTTTATTGTAAACCTGAAAGATGTATTTTTACAGAATATTTTACTATAATCTAAGGCACACACAGGTTTAAATGTGATTTAATATATTTTTAAAGTTGCTGATAATACATTGATTAAATGTCTAATTCAGTAGGAAAATGACTTTTCCAGAGCAACACATTAGACACCATTAAGGTACAAAAGGCCTCGTCACCGCGGTGGTACCTACAAGGACAAGATTTGTACCTTTGATTAAGGTATAATAATGAACCAATTGTTTATAAAACAAAAGGGACATTTTGATTGTCCATGGTACAAATAATGTCCTTAATGGTACAAACAGAATTGGTAAAAAAATAAAATAAAATCTCTATATTGTGGTACAATTCTGTGCCCTTGAAAGGTACTGCCTTAGTGACATTGGTTTGTACCGTCATTAGTACAAAAGTGTACTTTTATTTCTAAGAGTGTATGTAAAGATGGAAGATGAATAAGACTGAATGTGGGAATTATGACACAGTGAGTGAGTGAGTGAGTGAGTGATGAATAACGAGGTGAGACAGGGGAGATATCGTCAAACGCAGTGTAATTACACATCGTTAGAGGAGTGACGGTCTTCATTCCCTCTGAGACACTCAGAAGATCGATGGCTACCTGACTTTAATACTAACAAAGCTCGTCTCGTTAAACGTATTAATTACAGGGTTTATGGGGACCATTTATCAGGCGAGCAGGGAACGTCTGCTGCACAGAGAGAGAGAGAGAGAGAGAGAGAGAGCAGAGGTGTGTAACACTAAAAGAATGTTTCTATAGTATTACAGTCTTTAACCTCTGCACATGTTGTCTATAAGATAGAAGCTGCATTAAATTTGGTGTTTGCAACATTAAAGAAATTAATAGATGTTTGCTTTGCAGTTGATCAAAAGCATTGTATCACAATCACCAACATAATAACAGCCACAACAGCCATGATTTCCCACAAACATAACCGTCCTCCAAATGTAATACTGTAGCTATTTATTTCTTTTTCTGTGATTATTACATTAAAATCTGCATTTTTGTGGTTTATTACATTGCCTGATGTCAAGACATAATTACTGCAGAGTTTCACTGTAACATCTCTTAATAAATTGCCATGAGAGAAATGTTCCTCTAAATTATTTTTTTAATGTTTTTTGTTTGTTTGTTTGTTTTTGTGTCTACAACAAACACATTACAGCATCATGTAACTAACTTAATCATTATTAGCATCAATTATTAGTAGTAATTTTATTAGTTCCATTTTTTTGTTATTATTATTATTATTATTATTATTATTAAAATTATTTTTATTTAATTCCACAATTTCTATTATTCTATTATTTCTCAAGTCAAGTCGGCTTTTATTATCATTCCAACCATATACAGTTCAGTATACAGTAAAACGGAAGAACGTTCCTTCAGGACCGAGGTGCTACATACTGTACATGCAACAACGTAAATTAACAACACAATATAAATTAACAACACACTTTACCGGAACTAACTACCCAACTAGCTAACCAAGAGATCTAATTAGCTGCGTGGCTCAGATCGACAGATTTACATTCTCTTATTATTTCTAGTGTTTTATTTCTATTATTTCCTATTACTATTTCTATTTCTACTATGAATAATTATTATTATCAATCAGTATTTTTTCCTCAATTATTATTACAGCAATCTTAATCATTAGCTAGCTTAAGCTTAGTGTGTCCATATTTCTCAGCTGATCAGACACAGTGTGTCCAGGATGCATCTCACTAATATCAGCAGTTTCCCTTGAAGTTCATGCACCGTGTACAGTACAGTACCAGTAGAGTATTGTGCAAAAGTCTTAGGCAGATGCAAATAACTGCTACAGAGCACGGATCGCTCCGAAAACATTTCAACATTCAGAAAAGCAATAAAAAGTAACTAATTAAACAAAGTAAAACATTGGTGTAGCGACCCTTTGCATAAATACAGTCTCAGGTGTGTGTGTGTGTGTGTGTGTGTGTGTGTGTGTGTGTGTGTGTGTGTGCAGTTCAATAAGGAAATGAGCTGCTTATTGTTACTGAACATCCTGCAGAACCAGAACCAGTTCTAGGGGAGTTTGTCGCACCTGCTTCTTTTTCATGCAGCAAAACCCAGAAGCTTTTTTTTTTTTTTCCATCTGAAGAGTAATCTTTTACATAATTATGCTGCATCCTTTCTGGCCTACGGATATTTTCCTGGAAGATTAACATTTTTTTGCTGGGATACTAACGTTTGAAAATCAGAAAAGTTTTTTTGTGCTGACTTAATAATAAAGTCATAAAATAAGCATGTATAGCAATGTTTGTGCAAAAGTAATGTACAGTATATTGAACAAAAAGACATTTTATTTCCGCTGGTTGTCTGCTTTTATATGCAACAGCAACACAGAATTGACTTTTATTTGAAATCCTCTGCTTGTCTTCTGTATCCTGTTAGTCATGATCATTAAAAATGGTACTGAGTGGACAAGCTGCTGCAAATAACATTAATGTTTTATTTAAGATTTATATTAGATCACTTTTTTTTACTCTGAACTGCAGTATTGATTCAGTCCACTTCACACAAATGTGGTAGTTAATGCTAAACAAAAAGTGAATGAGCGAGTGAGAGAGCGAGACCAAGAGAGAGAGAGAGAGAGAGAGAGAGAGAAGGTTATAATGATTTTTTTGCTCAGTGATAATGGCTTATTGGAGACTTGGAGCTTAAAGATTTGAGCAGTGTGTCACGCCGACCTCGAGGGCTGATTTATATTCCTGCGTCAGTGAATCTGCGGAGCGTGAAAGCTTAAACGAGTGTTGGACAACATGCACGTGTGTAACGTGAACATGCCCTAGAGAGCAGCGTCACAGATTACGATCAGGAATCAGGAAAAGCGGAAAAAAGGATTGTGTAATAGAGAGAATTAAAAGAAAGAAGTGTGTGAGATGAGAAGCCCGGGGTGGTGTGAGTGAGCAGAGGTCATGTTGACATCCTGAAGCTGATTATACACAGCTATACACGCTTAGGTCTGGAGTCTATCCCAGGAAACTTGGGGCACGAGGCAGATGCCTGGATAGGGTGTCAGTCCATCACAGGGCACACACACACACACACACACACACTACGGGCCATTCAGAAACATCAACTAGCCTACATCACATGTTTTTGGACTGTGAGAGGAAACAAGAGTACCCAGAGGAAACCCACCAGCACAGGGGAAACTCTGTACACACACACACACACACACACACACACAGACCTGAAGTGGGACTCGAACCCCTGACCCTGGAGGTGCGAGGCCTGAGTGCTGACTGTCGCCATGACACAAACTGTTTGCTTGTAAATCAGATCAGATCCTGTCCTTGTTAACTGATTACACTCGGCACCGCCTGACCTGTTTTTATTTTACGGTTATTGCGTCCTGTTCTCATCGCCTCCTTCTGTTGATTAGTAGCATCTGTTCATTGATTTTCAATTTCCATATTTGGTCACGGCTTCCTGTTTTTGTTACCTCTCTCTCTCTCTTGCTGGTCATTAGCTCTTGCCGGTGATCCCTGGTGATGATGCTTTTTGCTTGTCTGGTTTCTGCGATGGAAACTGTAACGTGCGCTTGTTTTTAATCCCTGTGTGCAAAAACACGTTTCCCAAAATAATTTTCATTTTCTAATTACAGATTACAATGTAACAATTTGGTCTTTTTTTTGTGTGTGTGTGTGTGTGTGTGTGTAAAACCCTCTGCTGAAATACAGCATTGATCAAGTGCAGCAGGGCGCATAAAGGATTTATCACCTCATATTAACAGACCGTTTCACAGCACAGCATCTGACATCTAAAAGGAAAGACAAGCGAGAAAGACACAAGAAAAAAGAGAGATCTTTCGAAATTACTTCATTTGATCATTTATTTATGATTAAATAATTTTTAAATGACCTACCTTTAAACATATCAACACAAAAGAAATAAGATCTTGGTCTCGGATCCGATCATCACTGATGTAGACGCTGTACAAACCTCAGCCTTTCTGGACACAAACACATCCGTAATCATTTGTTTCATTTCACTTTTTTCCTCATACAGCATTTCACCAGCGATTTAAGGAACATTGATGCTTTTATATCATGATTTATCCTGCCGGATTCACAGCCCGAGAAACTAATCAAGCTTCATTTAACCCTTCTGAGCTTTAAGCTGCAATTTTACCTCCTGATTTTGTTCAGCAAAAATTTTTTGCTGATTTTTGAACAATCCTGATTCATTCATTTTCTATCCGCTCATCCTGTACAGGGTCGCAGGAAGCCTGGAGCCTACGCCAGGAGAATGACAATTAGCCTACTCCGCGTGTCTTAGGACTGCGGGAGGAAACCAGAGTTCCTTGAGGAAACCCACCAAGCACGGGGAGAACAGACAAACTCCACACACACAGAGACTCGAGACGGGATACAAACCCTCGACCCTGGAGGTGCGCAGCCACAGGGATATTTTATATCATTTTTATAGCAAACATAGTAAAGATAAAGCACTTGTATGAATGTTATGATGTTGTGTGTTTTTTATTGATTTTAATTCCTAGAGATGTTCCCAAAAACTACATGTGATTGCAGAAAGTTAGTTTGGTTAATGTTCGGACTGAACTAATATTAACTTCAATATTTGAGTTACACCATAAATTAATTATTTTGTAATGAGTTTTAGATATTCTTTTTGTCACAGAAAAAAAATCATACATGGTAAAATAATTATTTGGTTATTAATCAAAATTCTTAACCTTAGACAAGAAATATATGACCTATTTAGCCAATTTGACTAAACCTGATTCGACTGAGGACAGTCAACAAGCAACTGTGTTACTGTAAAAACTCTTTTGATTAACCCTTTACCATGCTCACTAAGGAAAAATAAATATATTGTAAATGTTTAAAAAAATCTTCTTTATTATTTTTTTTTATTTCCTTCGGGCAATAACAACTTCTTTAAAAAAAAACAAAAAACAGACCAATATAGGCATCTTCTGAATGGTAGAGATGGCACTTCATGGTAAAAGTATCAATATATATATAGATTTTTTTTAATTGATAGTAATTTATATATATTGTTATATATATATATAGTATACACATTAAAGTCACATACTGTAAATGGATAACTACAGTATATGTTACAAGTCTTTAAAAAGGCATACTATACAAAGACACCGGAACAGTGGATTTCTTAAGCACAACACACCTCAACCGAATGGTAGACATGACTCAACACATGGTTAAGTTCAACACATTTTTTCAAAAGCAAAATATGTCTGAAAATATGGTCAAAGAAAAAGTTGACCGGAAATGAAACAGTTAATGTGAGTCCTGCTCTAATGCTACAGTATGATGCTTATCTACAGGAGAAGGGCAAAGTCACAGCTAAAGATATTGTATCAGTGATAAATCAAACATGTCAGTGGACAAAAAAAAAACTTCCTTAACGCTCAGTGCCATGAACATGTGTGCACATTTCCTGCACGGGTTGACTGCCAGATTAAGTTTATGGATGACATACAGTAAACACAGCGGTATAATCTGACATGGAAAACACACACCATCAGACAGACAGTTAGAGAATTCAGAACAGAGTTTATTGGGTTTTTGTACCGTGTGACGAGTAATAATCTTAAAAGAGTGCTGAAACTGCACAGCCTATAAAACCAGCTTTAATCGCTGTCACTGTCCACGGCGCTGGATCTGCAGTTATAAACACTGAGTTGTTAAATCCGGGACGAGGAACATATTGCCATGAACTTGTGTGGCCTGGTGGACGGATTTTTATTAAAGCTGTGGATTTGGAGTAAAGCTAAAGGACATTGAGAAATCACTATGAGCAGCTCATAACTCAGAAAGCGCGTCCTTCTGACTCAGAAATGTCCAGCACCATACGTGTGTCCTCTTCTTGTTCGTTTTTTTTTTTTCCCTGTAGCATTGAGCAGCATTTTTTATTTTTTTATTTTTTGGGTCCAAGATGTAAAATTGTAGAGCAACACAGTGTTATTAAAACTGAAGCAGACATCCGACTCCAGACCTCTTGTGTGGAGACGCTGATAGTGATGAGAACATCAAGAAGAAAAGCTAAGAGGAAGTGAGAGTATGGCTGTTATTAACAGTGGGGGTTCTGTGAGATATGACAAGAACTGATGGAGTACTTCGAAAACTTCAACATACCACCAGAATGATAAATTAGAACATGGCAGATACAGTATGGGTTCTGATCCTTCAAGGGTCCCTTGCATGTTTAATATGTTTACTGTAGGATCACGTGGAATGATCAGGCACTGAACCGAACCCTTTACCCCTGACATTCATCCCAAATAAATTGTTGTATCTTAGCTACAGGCATGTCCACGTGGTGGACTTTCTATATTTCTGCCTCTTTACACCACCACAGGGGATTTGAAATGAAGCAGTCAGGGTGTGTTTGGAGATTTCGTTTAAATTTATGGTGCTTTAACTTTTTATGAATTACATATTTTTGTAATAAATTGATTTTATTCATTTACTCTCTATTTTGTCACACTCAAAACCAATAAACCAACTGTATGTTAAATTCTTGAGTGTTGAATTTGCATTTGGTATCTGTTCATGGAGACTCTCAATATGCAGGCTAAAGCGGTGCTGATGCAGGTGAAGCAGGTCAGCGTTAGGTCTGTTAGGATGAAAAAATAAAAAAACTAATAAAACAATTTGGTACAGGGAGCTTGGCAACACCAAATGACAACTGACACGGAAGACAACTAAAGTGGATGGTTATTGAATTCTTTCTTTGGTGAGTAAAAAACCCCTTCACGGCTTCTAGCTGCGTGAGGAGCACTCTGGAGGAGGTAGGAGGATCCTCGTCAAAGTCTACAGTCAAGAGATGCCTTCTTCTCCTTCTTCTTCTTTTCCTTCTTTCCTCTGCTCCCATTAGAATTCACCAAGTGGACCATTTGTCTCCATCTAACTCAGTCTACCACGCCTACATGAGTGTAAAGTCAGAGGGTTTGGCTCAAGATGGAAACCACTGGGAAACAATCAGGAACAGACCGGCCAGATTAAAAAAAAAAAAAAAAAAAGATGAACTGGACGAGAATAATGTGAAGTGAAGAAGAGCTCATGAACAACACGTACCACACACAGTGTTTCATAATGACACTGCCAGCAGGACCTCGTTGCTGGTGTGTACTGATGATGTGACCGCTGATAAAAGGGACAGAATCTCTCACACTCTCACACACAAGGAAAACACACTCAAACACACAAACACAAAGTAAATACTTTTAGGTCTGTGATAAAATAAAGGAACCCTTGAAATAAAACGAAACGTCTGCACGTCTCCATCAGACCATGACGGCTTTATTTGGAATCATTTTGGTGCTGTGGAGAAGCACATGTAGGAGAGCATATGGTGTGGCTGTCCACATATTTATGGATCAGACTGTCAACGAGTTGAAACTTGAATTAGGTTAGTGATGTGTCAACACGAGTCAGTGTTAATTCTTCACGTCAGCTTTAACGTGTCATTAACTGTCCGTCATAATCTGTCTGTCTGTTGATGCGTTAATTGTTCATGTCATAATGATTGCTGAAGCTTTTATGGTTTTTTTGATGAGAAATAAAACATTTTAGATAGAAAAGTGGAACACAGAGTGATGGAATGGAACGTTGTGATGAAACGACGTCACTGTAATCACCCTGAAGAGGAATATTTTCACTGTTACAGAATTTACACCAGTGTTTATTCCTCAACAGCGATTTGAGAACAATTCATTTTTTTATCCATTTTTAGTTAGTTCTTGTTGTCACTTTCATTACAGCAGCTATAAACAGCTTCTCCCTCACCAGCCTTTTTTTTTTTTCGTTTCTTAAAATTATATATAATTATAATAAGCACATGTTGAAGGTCAGCACTGACTTTTTTTTATAAGTTTGGGCTGAATTGGCTTTTCTGTTGCATTTGGTCACCACGAGCAACGAGCCCAATGTTAATGTCTTAATGTTTTTGATTGGTGTATAGTGTAGAGGTGCCTGAGAACGAGCTTCTGCTCTTGGAACAATAACCTCTACTGTCTGAGCTGCTGTTATAAAAAAAAATCCTCTGACTAATCAGAATCCAGAATGCAACAGAACTGTGCCAGCTGAAAGACATCAGTAATGCTGCTGACATTCCAGGCAGGTCATAACCACAACACTGACGATGGTGAATATTACAATACACAGTAGAGCTAGACTAGGAGCAGAGTTTTTATAACTGCCTGAAATTTTCCTTACATAAGCAGGCTTTTCCTGAATCAAAAGCTGTTTTTAAATTGTCTTCGATCAACACACTGTAGAAGGGATTATGGGCACAGCGTAGTGAATTTCCACTGCTGTGCTGTTTCATCACTTGCTTCAGGGTGCAACGGTTAAATCTCCAAACGACAGGCGGGAATCCAATCAGGAATAAAGTGTTAGAATAAATAAACGATCAATTACAGGAATCAAATCCCAGAGCAGCCTTAAAGCTCTGCTGATTAACGGGAAACGTAATTAAATCCAGTGTTGACCTCCGCTGTGATTCAGGGTTTATCTATGATTGCAGGTTGAAACCTTGGAAGAAGAGCAACGAGAAGAGCTTCAAACGCTGTGGGGGGGAGGGGGGGATTGGGGGAGAGAGAGAGAGAGAGAGAGGGAGAGAGAGGGATGTAGGGATAGAGACACAGAGACTCCAGAGGAGAAGCACATGTTGTGAATAACCACTCCAGGCAGAGATGAAGAGATGGAACCAAGAAATAAAAAGAAAAGCCATTCAGCAGATGAGATGAGGCGAAGCGAGAGAGTGAGAGGAGAGGAGGAGACGGAGAGGAAGAAAGAAAGCGTCAGTCCTGTTTCACTCTCATCCCGCAGCAGACGCTCTACTGAATCATGCTGATAAACCACTCCGTACTGCTCGTTCTCAGCTCGTGTGTGCATCTCAGTGTGTGTGCGGGGAACGCCGATGATCTGGCACCTTGGACAGCGACAGAGCGACAAGGTAACTCGTCATCT